>NC_079171.1:42271506-42571506 GCF_947568905.1 Ostrea edulis | reverse complement strand
AACTTAAAAATTTGCCTTTAAATATTAAGTTTAAAAAAAGTGCCACTTATAGTGAAAGTCACCTGGGCAAAAATAATTAACAACCCCTGCATGATTTGAACTCCTGACCTACAGATCGTCATACTAATGAGTTAACCCACTGTACTAACCATCTAGATAATAAGATATAAAAGGGTACAATGGATATGTCACTGACATGTATTCAATTTCAGTTGTGTTTCTAAAGAAAGTCAGCCATTTTATGTAGATGATGTGATATTCTTTTCATTTAACTGTTTGGTAACAAATCACATCCCACATGTGGCACCCTTAGGGCTGTTTTCAGGTATTTACAACACCCTTCCCACAGGTCTACAAGAATGGAAGGTGTCCATAAACAAAATGTCACACATTCATGCATAACTTCTAAATCATGTTACATCTGTGTATCTCAATTTCATTAAATCTACAAGTGTCTGTACCACAACAAAGGTTCAACCTCAAGGTACTAGATTACATTTAACCAAGGCTGTCACTGTCCTTTTCGGTACAGGGTCTGGATCCCATTAGATTGGGAAAATTATCAACATTTTGGGTCAAATTGGAAATTTTATTTTTCAAGCCTTGTCGAAATGTGCGAGAAGTTATAAGTAAAAACTGAAATAACACGATATATTTTTTTCCATACACACAATGCAACAATTTGTGATACTGGGAATTTCTAGATAAGTAAATTGAGGAATTTTGGGGGTTTTCCCAAGTCAAAGAGATTGACATATAAAAATGCTTTTTGGGGGAAAAAGACATATTAAGAAAGACATATTTATCCATCTTGCTATCTACACACACACACATACATGTATATATATATTACAGTATTGTGTGTTCCACAATGTCCACATTGATCAAGTTGATAAATTCTCGATACATTTTAATGTGCATGTTAACCACATGAAACACACCCTGACATTAACATGCCATAACCATGGATTAATCTGGAAAATCCAATTACATTTGCATAATTTAGATAAGATACCATGATTATAAATGGGATTTAACTATACAGCTTTTGCCATTGAAATGAAACTTAATACCCTTGTCAGATTATCCTTATTAATACACATACGTGCCCGCTTTTTTGAAGTAATTTTTGTATATAGAGCATCTTGTGAACTCTTTTTTAACACCATGACAACTATTTTCTTTAATCGCGTTAGATCTAACAGTAACAGTCCTAAATAGGGAGGAAAAAACGCAAATTGTCAGTCTCCCGGTCTAAATAAAGATTTAATTATCCATTACTTCTGATAGCCGTATTCTGTCGCCATAACGATAATTGATCGATAGATCTAAAAATCACAGCCATGAAAATCAGGTCACAGTGACCTCTTTTCAGCACAAAATCCCAAAACAAAACAAAGTCAATGTTGCAGCTGCACTATCTTCGAAATCGATATTCGTCTACCCTCCGCCATCTTTGATCCTCTGGACAGTCGTTCATGATAACCCAGACAAAGCATCTGATACATCATATTTAAAAAAAATCAGTCACTTACCTCAATAAAATTGACTTTGAGTCCAGAACCAAAGGCACACTGCACTTTTCTGTAATATCCACGACCTAAAATTTACATTTCAAACAACTTCCGGTCTGAATAAGTAACGGAATATTTCGAGCAACAAGTATTTTCCCGGAAAATATGCGAATACGTTCACTGCGGTATCTGATTAGAGATTCGTTTTCAGCTGAAATAGAATAAGTTACAGAATATAGACAGTACGTGGCAGACCCTTTAAAGACGAGGATCTGGTGGTGTCCCATAATATAATTTCTTTTCTTCATTTTTTTTTTTTTTTTTTTTTTTTACTTTTTCTTTAAATTGTAAAATGGCTTTCAAGACGTTTTTCAATAAATCTAATTAAAATTGAATGTTAGATCCGCTCGCGTACTCGCAGTTATGTATGCGAGTACGCGAGCGGATCTAACATCTAATTTTAATTAGACTGTTTTTCAATCTAATTAAAATTAGCTGTTTTGAATCCGCTACCGCTTCTCAAACGTAGATTCGCGGTAGCGAATTTAAAACAGCTAATTTTTATTTGATTGGACGTTTTTATATCGGTTCATTTCGTCTTTGTTCGAATCTAATCGGATCAAATTTAAAATTGGCCAAGATTTATTATTACATGTACTATCATCAATATTATTGAAAATGGTGATTGTATTCTGCATTACTTACTCACAAAGCGTAAAATTAAATCCGACTAGTTTTCTACGAGGTGTGTCCTATACATCTAAATTAATCATTATCATTGATCATCATCATCATCATAATAATATATTAATACAATGAATAAAAAAGACATATTTGGGCTGAGAATAATTCCACCAGTGGAAGCCAAAATATATAGATTTGATACTGTACATGTAAAATTAAGGAAAACGCAGGTCAAAAGAGGGGGGGGGGGTCTACGTCTGAAAACCTAATATTCTTAACGGCAATAAAAGTGAAAGTCGCGGCCCCGTTTACCGATGAATAAACCGTTCTGCTAATGAGTGTCATGTACACCTATTTAAAGAGCCGTACCTTTTAAGCTGGCCACATCGCTATGTAAGTGAAAATTTACTGAATGGTACATTTTAGGTCTATCCTGCATGTACATAGAATTTTCAGCCTGTACATGCAGTGGTGGATTTAAGGGGTCGCAGCACCCCCCCCCCCCCCAAAAAAAATATTTTCAAACTTAAGGTGAATCGTGGTAGAAAATGTAAACGATAAAAGAAGCAACAATTTCTTCCAATAAATGACAAAATCTTTTGATTTACTGAATTACTTTTATTGAGAAAACTTACCTTTAATTTCCAAAAACCCTTAGAATTTGCGTCATTTTAAATGACAGAAAATTACTACATAGGAGACACATGCATATCTAGTCCTATAAAATCTGTAAAATCCAGGAGCTTCCGGGGCCTTCGCCCCCTGGAACCCCACCAGGGTTTTGCCCTGGACCCACTGGGGCGGCCCCCAGACACTCTGCCTAAAAAAAGTTGCCCCCCCCCCCCAACCTAACCGCAATTCCTGGATTCGTGCCCGACATGCATCTTAATAACATTGGGTATTATGTCGGTTTGACTTGGAGCTCGTACAACACATCTAACCTTAGAAATGTCCGTTTTTCGAAATCCTGCAAAATACCGGGTGTCCCCTCCCGATCGAGTGGCGGATCTAGTGGGAGACACGGCTGTTGTAAACTCTCTCCTAGCTTGGCTCCTCTTTTTAAACAAGAGGCCCATGGGCCACATCGCTCACCTGAGTCACCTTGGCCCATATCAGAAGACTTTCCATATATATTTGCATGTAAAACCTTAGTCCCTATTATGGCCCCAACTACCCCTGGAGGTCACGATTTTTGCAAATTTGAATCTACACTACGTCAGAAAGCTTTCATGTAAATGTCAACTTCTTTGACCGAATGGTTCTTGAGAAGAAGATTTTTAAAGATTTTCCCTATATTTGTATGTAAAACTTTGACCCCATCCCCCACTTGTGGCCCCATCCTACCCCGGGGGCCATGATATGAACAAACTTGAATCTGCACTATGTCAGAAAGTTTTCATGTAAAAATCAGCTTTTTTGGCTCAGTGATTCTTGAGAAGAAGATTTTCCTATATATTTGTATGTAAAACTTTGATCCCCTATTGTGGCCCCATCCAACCCCCGGGGGCCATGATTTGAACAATCTTGAATCTGCATTATGTCAGTGGTTCTTGAGAAGAAGATTTTTAAAGTTTTTTCCTATATATTTGTATGTAAAACTTTGATCCCCTATTGTGGCCCCATCCTACCCCCGGGGACCATGATTTGAACAAACTTGAATCTGCACTATGTCAGAAAGTTTTCATGTAAAAATCAGCTTTTCTGGCTCAGTGGTTTTTGAGAAGAAGATTTTTAAAGATTGTCCCTATATATTTGTATGTAAAACTTTGATCCCCCTTGTGGCCCCATCCAACCCCCGGGGGCCATGATTTGAACGAACTTGAATCTGCACTATGTCAGAAAGTTTTCATGTAAACATCAGCTTTTCTGGCTCAGTGGTTCTTGAGAAGAAGATTTTTAAAGATTTTTCCTATATATTTGTATGTAAAACTTTGATCCCCCTTGTGGCCCCATCCTACCCCCGGGGGCCATGATTTGAACAAACTTGAATCTACGCTATGTCAGAAAGTTTTCATGTTAACATCAGCTTTTCTGGCTCAGTGGTTCTTGAGAAGAAGATTTTTTAAAAAAATTTCCTATATATTTGTATGCAAAACTTTGATCCCCTATTGTGGCCCCATCCAACCCCCGGGGCCCATGATTTGAACAAACTTGAATCTGTATTATGTCAGCAAGCTTCCATGTAAAGCTCAGCTTTTCTGGCTTAGTGGTTCTCGAGAAGAAGATTTTTAAAGTTTTTCCCTATATATTTGTATGTAAAACTTTGATCCCCCCTTGTGGCTCCATCCTACCCCCGGGGGGCATGATTTGAACGAACTTGAATCTGCAATATGTCAGGAAGCTTTCAGCTCTTCTGGCCTAGTGGTTCTTGAGAAGAAGATTTTTAAATGACCCCACCCTATTTTTGTATTTTTGTGATTATCTCCCATTTGAGAGGGACATGGCCCTTCATTTGAACAAATTTGAAAGCCCTTCACCCAAGGATGCTTTTGGCCAAGTTTGGTTGAAATTGGCCCAGTGGTTCTGGAGAAGAAGTGAAAAGTTTACAGACAGACAGATGGACAGACGACGGACAAAATGTGATCAGAAAAGCTCACTTGAACCTTCGGTTCAGGTGAGCTAAAAAGGTAATATGCACTGTTTCGGTTTTCATCCCCCTCCCCCAATTTGGTGGTGGTTGGGGGGGGGGGGGTTTGCTACATTTTGGGTCGCATTAAGTATATCCCGACACCCCCTGTACTGATGCGGACTGTAGCTTATAACAGACTGGCGATGATTGAGAGTGCGCGAACGGAATTTAGGGAAGGGGGCCATGCAGACTAAGCCCGTCCTCCGAGACTTCCTACACTGTACGTCTATACACAAACATGGTTTGTGTGCAAACGAACTCTGGCGGAAGTTTAAGTGCCTCCTAAGCGGAATATCACTATAGACGAGAAAACCTAATATTTTTAACGGCAATAAACGTGAAAGTCGCGGCCCCGTTTACCGATAAATTAACCGTTCTGCTAACGAGTGTCATGTACACCTATTTAAAGAGCCGTACCTAAAGCTGGCCACATCGCTATATAAGTGAAAATTTACTGAATGGTACATTTTAGGTCTATCCTACATGTACATGTACAAGGGGGGAGAGGGATCAAATTTTTACATACAAATATATAGGGAAAACTTTAAAAATCTTCTTCTCAAGAACCACTAAGCCAGAAAAGCTGAGATTTACATGAAAGCTTCCTGACATAATGTTCAAATCATGGGCCCCGGGGGTTGGATGGGGCCACAATAGGGGATCAAAGTTTTACATACAAATTGACCCCATATTGAACCGCATATATAGATCTTTCACGTGTGCAACACTCATACAATTGTTTGTTAAACAAACCGTGTATACCAGTTATCCTGGGTCACTTGCCTGCAGTGCGACTTCCTAGTGCACTATAATAAAATGATAATGCACAGTACTGTGGGCGTGGATCATGCGGGGTGTTTAATAATTCAATTTTCAACGGACAGGAAATCCTTCTCCGGAAATACATTGACTTTATTACAGTATTGTATATTGTGAGTACTATGTATTACACCCTTTAAGCACCAGTGGTGGGTCCAGAAGTATTTCAGAACAGGGGGTGGGGGTGGGAGTGAGCTTAATGGGCCTGTAAATATGGAGTTGTGACGAAACAAGATACATACATTTTAGTTATTTTTGACATTCGTATTTTTTTTCTCTTCCAAAATGGGTCATATTTGTAAAGGGGTGGAAGGGAAGGGGCATGCGCCCAACGCTGGATCCGCCCCTGGGAGTTGTACTTTATAGGCAATTGCAGATCACATCAAAGTATAATTGCACTGATTAGCTCCCTGCCCCTGCAATCAGGGATAGGATTAATTAAATTCCAAAAATAGGAAATAAGCGACCCATCATCACGTTCTGTTCATAGAGTCCTTCTACACACCATTGAAACTAGGAAACATTGGCCGACTTTTACGGCCCGTTTTCGGGTGAAGAAAACTCGAAGAAGGGAACACTCATCTATAAATAGTTAATTCAGAAGATGAAAAGCACATTTTAATTCGTGTTCTGTATATAGTTCTGCGTGACGTATAAATAGGAGGATAAACAATCTGTAATTAGAGTGTTTACTTTATAACAGTGTTTTCCTCTAAAGTACTAACTAGTACATTAAAAGTAGCGATACTATAAACACAAAGTACATGAAGTGTATGATTTGTTCCCTTATCTTAAAACAGAAATGAGAACCAAAAATTGGTCATTCAAATCAAACATTTCGTTATCAAAAACATACAATGGTTTCAAACTTCAGTTCATAAGGTTGATGTTTTCATTTGATCAATTTTACAAAAGAACCCACATCGAACCTTTTGATTCACGAGTTTCTAAATTTCAGAATTAGGAGCCCACTGGATCTACTAATCCAAGACGCTCACCAACTTTTTCAAAGTCCGGAAGTACTTTATACTCGAAGTACTTCCGTTCGTACTTGGCGACCCGGATCATGTAGGAGCCGTATTTTTCCGGATCATGCGTTTCTTCTCCTTTGTGTTTCTTGATGATGTTCACCGCGACATCGCTGAAGTAGGACGGTTCCAAAAAGAACGGAACTGAGAATCGATCGACTCCTATGTCTAACACACGATGACGTGTGGCGCGAAACTTGTTCCCGCCGGTCATGCGGTCAAAAAGGTCGCCGATATTCATAACGAGACTTGTTGGCCTTGGTTCCACTGCAACCCAATTTCCTTCGCAGTTGACTATTTCGAGACCGGTGTAGTTAAATGTTGCCAAGAGTGTGAGGAAATTTGAGTCGGAATGATCAGGCGTTGTCAAGATTTTCCCGTCCTCGATCCGGGCGTTGCTAGGGGGCGGGCCGTTCCATGGCGGGTAGTGCAGGATGCGGTAGGTGGAACACGGTTTGTTATCAAACAGGTAAGTGAAGGCGTCGTCTGGTAAGCCAAGACCGAGTGCTGTCAAGCGTAAAATGTCCATGGCGAGGTTATGCATGACCTCATACATGGAGGTCATGTATTCCTTAAAAGGGAAAGTTCCGTCTTCTTCCGGCCAAGGACAGGTTTCATAATACCAGTTTTCTGGTTTCACCTACAGATGTAAAAGAAAAACAAGCTTATCTAGAGTGCTAGCGCCATATCTATTATTTGCTATTATATATGCAAGCAGAGGTTATCAGAAGCGGTTAATTATAAAATTTATATCATGATAGTACTTTGAATTACTTTGAATTTATAAATTTTTGAAAGACATGTTTTTCTTGAAGTAACGTTAGGGAATGTTATCGGTTGGTTTGCATTGCATATATAAACGTGATAGAAAAATAAAATACGCATAGGTTAATTACATTGTGATACAAAGTATTCAGTTTCAAAATAAAATCAATAATTCGACGCATACATGCTTATGACTGTTTTAAATTAAACGATTTAAAAAAAAAATGTAAATTGAAGAATTATTTTATTGATGTTAACATGCAACTATAAAACATTGAATTCTCTTAATGTGGAAAATTACTGTTTTACAGTAAAATTAGAAAGAACCAGGAATTACAAGACCAATGTTGAAGATGAGTTACATTTTTTTTTCATGACAGCTTTATGTATAAAGATATAAGAAAGAAATGTTACCCTCTGAACATCTACAATTCAAATGATGATATATCAAAGGAAAACCATTGTAAAGTACTATGCAACCCTGTCAATGCAGTTCATGCTAGAAGGTTATGTGAATTTTTACATGAATGTTTTGAATTACGCAACAAAAGTGTTATAATTATTATACTAATGTTATATGCAATATTAAATGTGCATGTCAAATACATGTATATATACACTTTTTTCCCCCACATATTTGTATATGAACTGCTAGTATTTGGTTTATTGTCATTATCTCATTTTGTGTAACACGATTATGGTGAATCAATAAAATAAATTAAAAATAAATCTAATGTGGTTACAACATATTATTTGTAGTTTACATTTGTATAAGTTATAAATATTCTTCATTGCAAAGTAAGAATGTACTATTATGCATATCATATGAGGGAAGATGCACCCTCCCTTTTTTTTCTGACAAAGACCATATCCTTATCATTTAGAGCCCCCCCCCCCCCCCCCCCCGTTATTTTTCGCAACAAATTTACAAAGCATCACTGGCATTCCGCCACTGCTTAAATATATAATATATGATATCAGCCTAGTGGCCTCTCCCCACCTTTATTGACTGGAATTTTTAAGTAAAAAAAAAATATACTGTAGCACTTGATAGAATATTGAAGAGACAATGTCACATTTTTTAAGAGAATGGGGCTTGGCAAAGTAAACTTCTTGTATTTTAACACCCTACTCTATTTCTGTGAAATCAGTTGTGGGCCAAGTGAACACTTAAACACACCTAATTAAATCATAATGCTATTCATTATTTTTGAAGATGTATAGGCATAAAACACAGAGTAGAAATTTTACCACATGACCTTACGAGGGCAGTATTTTCCCTGCGCAATGTCGCGGAAAAATCCATAAATGGGTTTGTTTTACCAAGTGAGTTTACGGAAACTGTCGAGTAATTATCCAGCGTATATGTCATTTTTAGTCGAGAATACAGCTCTTATAGCGACAAACAGTTAGCAATATGCAATGAAGTACCAGAGCTAGTTGCATTAATTATTGCTAATCTTGTATCCAAAACATTACAAGTATAGCTTAATTTATCAATGATGCCGTCATGTACATGTAATACAAATATAGTTATTGTTGGGCTACTTGCATGGAGCCATTAATGTACTACATATAATTAGCCAGCAAAATAAAAATTGGATAACGCAATCGCAAGTTATAGACACACACACTGGATTTGACCTTTAAAATGGAGGCTCCGTGTCACTACAAGCGTTGGCACGATAAAGAACCCTAAATGGTCAACCTTTGTGCTACTTCCTCATAGGCTGGTGCCTTTACATGTCAGAGTAAAAAATTCTCAAATGGGAGGAGAAAACAAGATGCATACAATCAAAACGCAACTGTTACTGTGTCCATATGGTCTACACGAATACCGGGAATATACCGGTGGCTAATGGCTAGATTGATTGATTGTATAATATTTTTTGTCCATCTCGAGAATATTTCACTCATACGGAGACGTCACCATTGCCGGTGAAGGGCTGCAAAATTTAGGCCTATGCTGGGTGCTTTAATATGGCCATTGAACAGGGAGGGGTTTCTACTGTGCCACACCTGCTGTAACCCGGAACCTCGGTTTTTGCGGTCTCATCCGAAGGACTGTCCCATTTACGACAAGCAAGGGGTATTGAGGACCTATTCAAACCCGGAACCAGATATATATGTGTCCAGATAATAGTTTCAACAGCGGCATAGTAAACCCCGAATATCAATCATTCTAATTTTAACTGCGGCATAGTAAACTCCGAATAATTCTAGTTTTTGTAAACTGTCAGAAAGTCATACATATCTAAGGCAAACGCCTGCCTTCCTGAGCACATGGACACTAAAATCAGAGACATGTATAACATGTAATTGTGTCTCTGTTACAAGTTATGAAGACAGAAGTAGAAGTCCACTCCTTTTCTCCTGAAATCATTACCTGTACATCACCAGGTTCCACTGCCCGGCCAAATTCAAACCCCTCCTTGCGACTCGGTTCCCCCTCCACAACGGGGAAATACCCACGGTAGATATTCTTGTTTTCAGGGACCCAGTTTTTCCTACATAACTTCTTCTTTTTCTCCCAGGGTTGAGAGAAGAACCATTTGCAGGCCTGGAAAAGTTGGTCAAAGTCAATGCCCTCCACGTTATCAATGAAGAGGAAGCCGATGTTTTCTAAGGCGTCCACTACAATTTTGGCCAGTTCGGGTCGGTCCGTCTTGGATTTGGACATGTCCACTATAGGGAGTTTGATAGTGGGTCGTGAATCCGCCATCGTGTCCTGTAAAGGGACATAATTCAGAATGTTAAACTATGTACATCTATTACACGGTTGTTCAATCTATAAAACAAGCATGGATTCAGAGGAGAGGCCTGGAGGTCCTACTCCTCCCAAAGATTAAACAAAAGCTTAGTGAAAAAAAGTATACCCTCCCCATTAACGGGATAGATAGTAAAACCAAAATAGTCACATGTATATACTCTCCCCAGAGAGAGAGAGAGAGAGAGAGAGAGAGAGAGAGAGAGAGAGAGAGAGAGACTGTGACTCATTGTAAACATCTAATACCTGAACATATACCAGGCTTAAATTTTTCGAAAAAATCTTTAACCTAACTTCAAGTATTCTTTTATTTGAGCAGTTTAAAAAAAAAAATTAATTATTTCAACTCATGTATATATTTCGAGAAACCCAAGCCAGAATGTTATATTGTCGATATATTGTAAACATCTAGAATACCTGGAGATAAAACTACCATCAGACTGGCAGAGACTGCGAATTCAATGAAAAATATTGTCTGTGCAGTTACGTGGGAGGTAGGCATGGCCTATTTACCTGGGGTGACCCTGTTGGAGTGCTCAGGGTCCGGAGGGGCGTTACTCTTTATACATCCAATCCAGCGTGTATAAATATTAATGAGTGTCATTGAGATACACAGGAAACTGAGGAAGATTATTTGATCATCAATTCGACAGAAAACTACAGGCATCAATTAATTATTAATTGTAAACGAACATTAAATCAATGAGTTCATGTCAAATTTCACTATTTCAGAAATAAAAACTAGGATCCACGCCTATACAAGTTAGGACACATTGAACTGTTGAAATTGTACACGTACAATGTTTGGCACACGGTGATGTATTCATCGACAGATCAATGAATGCCGTGACATTTAAGTAAAAACACGACGACAATATTCTTTAAATACATTACATAAGCTAGAGTCCTTGAAACTAACCCACTGTTATTCACAGATTTGTAGCCAACTTTACACAGGATACAGTAGGAACACGGTAATTGATGACTTGTGAAAGAAGAACTCTACTTTCCGAAAAAAAAAACATTAGCTTCAGGGAAAGGGGGGGGGGGGGGGCAAGGGGAGTCCCACGGGGTACGATCCAACCAGTGGCGGATTTAAAGGGGGTGCAACCGGAGCCCCCATCTAAAATTTTCAAATTTAAGGTAAATCGTGGTCTCTTGTTTTGAAAAATGTACTAAACGATAAAAGAAGCAATCATTTTTTTTTCCACTCAAGGAGAAATAAATGACAAAATCTTTTGATTTCTTGAATGACTTTATTAGGAGAACTTATTTTTTCCCCCCAAAACCCTCAAAATGTGTGTCATTTTATTGATCTTACCTTATTAAGAATGATAGAAAATAGTACAAATGACTAAATAGGCCGCGACATATTTCAACTCTATAAAACCTGTAAAATCCTCCTGGACATTATCAATAAATTAAATCACTCATCGATTGTAACGGAACACGAAGTAGTTTTCGATTGATTGCTGATTGATACACGACAGAAAATTACAGGGACTAGAGGTGTGGTGAACACAGGTGTGTTATAGAACAGTGCTGATAAAGCATGACAATGATAACTAGTACATTATACATGTATATACCTGACATTATGTATATACACAAGTTATATATATATATATATGTGTGTGTGTGTGTACACCTTTAGCTGTACATATAGATATGTCCAAAAATGTCCTGTATATTCGCATCGCATGTATATCATTACCCCTACATCTCGCCGAATTGTTCTTCACATGTACCTGCACATCACTAACCCCACCCCCACCCCCTCCAAATACCGGTCTATTACTAAGGCCAAGTAAAATTAATTAGTAGATTATCATTCAAACTTCACGAAAAATTGGGGCGGGTGGGAGGATTTTATTTTTTATTTTTCGCCATGGTATTCTTGACCTCGAAAATGCCTTCTCTCATTGAGAAAAGGCTTTATAAATCATAGTTACATGTGTATTTGGGTTTCTAAAAGGCTAAGTGAAACAAAGTACGTTTACGATACCGGACCGGACATAAAAATATCCAGAAATCGTAATTTTGAAAAATGAAAAAAATCGGGGCGGGGCGATTTTCGAAGGGCGGGCGGGAATGCTAATCTACTAATTAATTTTACTTGGCCTAATATTACCTCCCTTCATGATGTCCTTCACACCTACATGTATAAATCACTGCCCCATGATACCTATATTAGTACCCTCCCTCCAAATACCCGACTGTATACTACCATCCCCTCCCCAAGATACCTGTATATCACCCCCCCCCTTCCCTTCCCCCAATACACGTACCTGTTTATTAGTACCCTAGATTTCGCCCTCTGTCGTGCTACTTACCTGTTCGTGCTATACTTCACGTGACGGATAGGTCTGCTTCACCTGTGGGAAGCAGATATAAGTGCACACAAGCACTATTTATCTAGTACTGCAGTTTTGCTGTTTGATAAAGTTGGACAGGTCCAATTTGAAATGAGGTCATTTTAAAAGATTTATGGTGGCGGATCATGCTTGAGTTCAGAAATCCAGATAATGAGGGTTGTCAAAGTGAAAAGGGGGTGGAACTGGAATTAAAACTTGATGGCTTCTCAAATAATTTTGACAAGCATTGCGTTAATTGGAGTCTTCTGCTGTGTGTGCCTCTAAATGAATTTCAAACTCATACTTCATTATCTTAAATCGTGCGAAGGTGGGGATGGGTAGATGTTGAATGTTAATTACATTCTTCTCATTCACTAATACTGTGAAAGGTAGTGGGAGGGGATACTCAACATATCTTTTATTTGCATAACAAAATAACAATTGTTATTGTCATAAAAGTTGAAGGGGCAGTCCCGGACCCTCCCCCTTTCTATTCTACATGCCTGTAATTTATACACTTTGTTCAAACAATGTATAGAGTTTAACTCGATTGAATTATAAAAAAAAAAAATTCATTTATTATCCTGGCAGGATAAAAACGCCCCATTTCGAACTAAGGTGTATTTTGAAAGTGAATAATTATGTCGACGTGAAAGCGTTTATATGTTAAAATTTTCTCTTACTCCAAGGTAACATTGCAGTTCTGTTTGTTTCCATGTAAATCATAACAGAAAAACATGTTAGGTGTAAAAGATTTTCATTTATTAGAAATGACGAAAAATGTAGCGGCCTGCAGGCTGTAGACAGAATAATCAGTGATAAGAGTTGTCAGTCAGACGGGGAGCGGGATAGGGGGAATCACTTAAATAGACGTGTGAAGGGGGGGGGGGGGGGGGCACTTTTAATACGATTGCATGTATATATGGGAAACGAAATCATTTTCCTAGGTGATATATATTCTGACAATACTTTTCACGCGTCATCAATTCGTCATGAATATATGTATTAGAAAATCGCCTTTTTGTTCTTGTACTTTGTAAATAGCATTCAATAATTTGTTAAAATTGCCAGATATCATTATTTCATATAGATAAAAATTTGACCTGGTTTCTAACATGCTAAAATACTGTTCAATACGCCTTTAATTGATGCTCGGAAACGCGTAACGAGTTGCTTTTATATCTTACACACTGTCGTTCTTGTAAGTACTTATTGCAAAAACATCGTAAAAAATCGTAAATTAATAATTTCTTATTAATAAATCAATAAAAATGAAACGTATTTTTAAAATAATAGCACTGAATTAACACTTGTATTTAGATATTTTCTAAAAGATCTTTTATTCAGAACTCTTATATGACATAAATGAAGAATATTTTTCTTTTGGGGATGAAATTATAATTTGGTGTCTGAGAATCGGGACAGATTATTATTATCGCTGCGATATAATGATGTCAGCAAATAGTTTTGTTTTGTTTTTTAATTTTTGGTAGAGATTATAATTTCGGTATTTTATATAGGGAAAATAATAATAATGTGGGGATACCCTACGGCTTTCAATAAATACGAAACCCCGGAAAACCCTGATTTCTTAGATATTTTTATTGCAAAATCTGGCATGGAATAAGCTGTTGTTTTGGTAAACAGTTTTTGATTAAGGGCTTTTTATACAATATAAGGAGTTGTTATAAACTATATATCATAAGAACTACATATTGAATCAACATAGGGTACGTTTTTTCCTCGGAATGGAAGCACTAGACACACACACAGACTGGAAGATTAGTCAAACACATCAATAATCCTTTTGAAAATATACATGAACGTTGGATTCGGAAATGAGGATTGCGCCAAATAGGATTGGGGAGGTTCGGGGGGAGGGTGTTCCCCCATATATAGGAATTTTTTTTATTCATTTATAATAATTATTATTATTATCATTGTTTTTTTTGTTGGAAATTTCAAAGGTAACTTGTGCCATTTTAAGCACATAAAATTCTTACCTTTGGAAACCTTATGGGGAGGGGGGGGGAGGGGTGTATCCACCCTCCTATATAATCCGTCAGTAATATTGATATAAATTTACAATGATAATTTTAGAGATCGTATACATGGAGATTCTTTTCTTTTAAGTGTGAAAACCTTTAGGTTTTTTCCTGGTTTCTTTAGGGGAGATTGGTCTAGCATTTTGTTTTTTGTTTTGGTTCTGTGCAACAAGTTCCGCCCTCGTACATATATGCAACATAAGGCCCATGGAATAGATAGAGTAAATCTATATAGTAGCATTTACCCCACCCCAATTATTGATTTCAATCGGAATGGTTTTATGAAACATTCTGCCCGGACCGTAGTTAATTCTATGGTCGATAATTTACTCCCAACGTGACCCTAAATTTAACCTGTGATATTGACCTTCAACTTGTGTCCTTGACCTGCGTATGGAAGGCAGACGAACAGAGGAGATATGACTTGTACATGTATATCTACATTTGATATCGAGATTATGAATCAATGTGACTATATCTACCTGTTGTATATAGTGCATAAGGCTATTTTGAATACTCCATAAAAGTTCAGTACAGGCATGCAGTTATTTCGGTTTTAATCACACACACACAAAAATAATCCAAACTCGCTTCCTTTTGAAGGGTAGGTAATATTACACTATATATACATGTACACATGTATAGCCGTCCCCTCACCAAAAAAAAAAAAAAAAAAAAAAAAAAAAAAAGCCCACACACAATTAAAAAAAATAGTGAATTCACAACCTTAATCTTTATTCGTGAAAAGATCTATTTACATTGTTAACTATATAACTGTATACAACATTTTCACCCATTCTAAATTTTCGCGCATTTCCAAACATTTCCTTCATGTTTTGACAAGTACACAAGGAAGGAGGGGTGAATAGATAAGACGAAAACTAAGAACAATCCAATGTGTATACCGCTATAGCTAACCGCCAAGAGGAGCTATGGGCGCGATTGTGGAGTGGGCCCCGGGCTGCGGGCGTTTGCTGTAAACGGTGATTTTCTCAGCAAGAGGTCCCGAACTGTGAAGAGAAAAAAAACACCTGTGTATGCATGAATACTGTAAACAAATAAATTACAGTAATATAGGTGGCTAAATCATCGTATTGACCTCAAAAACAGCAATAATTATATAATACTGTAAACAAATAAATTACAATGAGACGAAAACAAAAAGGGGCGTGACACCATTATCATGACTTCGACAAAATGAAGTTACATCGAATTTATGCATGTAAACTGAAAACAAACACTGTAAACAAAATGGCGCAACGTTGTAATATATAAATGGAATTAAACAGAAATTAAGTGGGGGAAAAAAGCTATAAAGAAACAAATAATCCACAGTTCACAGAGTGTAAATTGTGTATTCTGACACCGAATAAGTAAATTATGGATTTGAGGATTAAATTTATTTACCGCATGTACTGTAAAATACGTTAAACTAAACCGGTGTGTTAATAATACTGTATAAATAATTAAAGGCTTCATAATATATATATATATATATATATTTGTATATGCACAAATAAACAAACATTTATCTATTCTTGATTTGTTTATTTCCAAAGTACATGCATGTGAAAGGTACAGGTATAAATCACGTGACTTTCTCTAATGAGAAGAAATCGTAATATAACGATATACCAGGACCTCAGTTGTCTATATATGATTAGGTTGCCAATATTCTTCACACCTGATGTCAGGTGATCTCCTTACGTCAAAATTTATCACCTTTATGGCTGTGCATACCGATATCTACCGAAGTAAACGATTGGACTAAACAATACCATTATTAGTACACATGTCCTGAGATCCTTTATATTTAGTTTTATCTATAGTTTGTAACCTGATGAGCAACGAACATTTCATGAGCATTTCTTCTCTCATTACTAGTACGTTTTTGTCTTAAATACATCATTCTATTTATGTTTTTGTTTTAAAGTTTGTCTTCTGCTTCTTTTTTGTATAAAATATGTACATTTCACTTTAAAACATCTATAGGTCAAAAGTTGTGGCACTATAAATACCGAAAGCTGGTGTCGTCTCGATATGAGTGGAAAAAAAATCTCGAATAAGACAAAAACAATACGAGAAAACAAACAAATAAACAAACCACAGTAAGAGAAAACACAAGTCAACAACTGCTGAGATAACACCGACAATCAACACGAACAATAATGATTCAGTGATACCGACTTGTCAGGTATTTATGTCGACATGTCGTCTTTATGTCGACATGTCAGATTTTAATGTCGACATGTCAGATTTTTATGATTTTTATGTCGACATATCAGATCTATATGTCGACTTATCAGATCTATTTATTGACACGTCAGATTTTTATGTGGACATGTCAGGTCTTTTATGTCGATATGTCAGATTTTTATGTCGACATGTCAGATTTTTATGATTTTTATGTCGACATGTCAGATTTTTATGTCGACATGTCAGATCTATATGTCGACTTGTCAGATCTATTTATCGACATGTCAGATTTTTATGTCGACATGTCAGATTTTTATGTCGACATTTCAGATTTTTATGTGACATGTCAGATCTATATGTCGACTTGTCATTAAAATCGTTGCTCACTAGGTTGTAAAAATTGGACATGGACATGTTGATTTTTTTTACACACGTGAATAAGTGACAAGCGGGCAAAAATATCTGAAAATTCGATATAAAGTTCTCACAAGGGTGGCAGAACTATTTAACAAATTACAGAAACTTTGTATAGAATATATATAGAGTGATGCTGATCGTCAAATACTAAACGTTCCGAAATACTCACAGCTAACCTTTATATAACGGAAAAACATAAACGAAAAAGATCTGAGGATCTCGAACATTTAAAACATTGCGCTATGATTACTACATTGGATACTGGCTATTAAACAGAGAGAGAGAGAGAGAGAGAGAGAGAGAGAGAGAGAGAGAGAGAGACGTACAATTGACTTATGATGCCGTTGTTCTGTCTTCCTTCGAACGTATCTCCACCCGCCTCCACGGTCCACACAATGGTGTCCCCGGGCCGCCCTACCACGCCTAAGTGTTTTCCCGACAAACAAATTGGGGAAGTCTAGAAGGAAAATTCACGTCATTAACGTATTTTGATAATCAAAAAAAAAAAAAAAAAAAAAAAAAAAAAATAGAAATAATGTAACAATGACGTTAGTTTATTATTAATTTTGTAGTAGCAAGATTTAATTCGACTACAATGGTTTTGCATATTTACAATACTGATTTCTTGAAGTTTTTAAACTTAAATAGAAACAGCGAAAATATAGTAGCATGTAAAGTTTTGTTAAAGACGGGGATCACAGGGGATCCGGAGGAAGTTATAGGGGCTGTATCCCTCACCAGGAAGTTATAGGGGCTGTACCCCTCACCAGGAAGTTATAGGGACTGTACCCCTCACCAGGAAGTTATAGGGGCTGTACCCCTCACCAGGAAGTTATAGGGGGCTGTACCCCTCACCCCTCGTGCATTTAGTTTCTTAACAAAATGGTCAAATTTTGTCATTGTGGGGGTATACAACCCCTCCTCGTTTGGGCGGAAAAAATACCCCCCCCCCCCCAACAATTTCTGGATTCGTCCCTGGAGAGGGTGTAATATCAGCTTCAATATCAATATTCGTAGTAAAGACACGTGTACGTACAGGCGTGTAGGTCTTATACCCGAACACGGGTCCGGAGGTCGCGGGGTCACAGTTTCCTGGACATTGGCCTCTGCAATCAAACAAAAACATACAATGTGAATAGTGAAGTTCAACCTTCAAAAAGAATAACAAAGCGACAATTTTACACCGACATTTCCTCGGAGTAATCTCTTGTGCAAAATGTGTACATCTACGATGACCTTGATTCCACAGATGTTTTCTCAGGAATCAGTCATCTCATTCTTGAAGCAAGCTCATCATGAATGAGACTTCCCTTCATCGCTTCGCGAGAAGATGTCGGTTTTAGGGTAAGGTACAATTTCCTGATATATACATGTGATTACGTATCATTGTACTATCAATAGGCAAACTGTGGAAGAAGTAAAATCATAAATGTACAATTATAGAGGTTTAAATACGAATACAGAGTTTAAACATGATATATATGTAAGACTCCAAAGTGCGATGGGACTCCAAACCCCGATGATCTGCGCCAAACCCCGATGGTGTGACACGCCAAAGTGCGATGGTCCACACTCATGCGCCAAAGTGCGGTGGTCTGACACGCCAAAGTGCGATGGTGTGACACGCCGAAATCCATTGGTTTGTAATCGACACAGTGTTGTGGTACAGACTGTACCAACCGTGTGTTGTTTCACTAAAATATCAGTGCAAAATCCATGCATAAAAAATAAGTTCAACTTATTTCATTACCATCTAGAGTTGTCGTGTTATTAAACACAAAATTTTCCAACGCGAAATCGTATTGAATGTTTTGCATTATAGCATATTCTCAGGGTTTTATTACGTGTACGTCACAAGTAATAAATGATCATGAATTAAAGAATGTTTGGGCGAAGAAGATAGTTCGACAACAAATGTATATTGCCGTTCTCACTATCCTCAACCTTGCATACCTTGCCGTTGCTGTCGTCCGTGTTGCATTTCTTCGGTTTCATTTTGAAAGACGTTGAGAATGACGTCACAATGACGTAACGCCACAAAAGTTACTGAACTCCGCACCATCGGACTTTGGCGTGGCCATCGCACTTTGGCACAGATCAACGCACTTTGGCATGACCATCGCACTTTGGAGCGACCATCGCACTTTAGAATCTTACATATGCAAGGTGAAGATAACGAACAGTGATCAATCTCATAACTCCTACAAGCAATACAAAATAAATAGTTGGGCAAACACGGACCCCTGAACACACCAGAGCTGGGATCAGGTGCCTAGGAGGAGTAAGCATCCCCTGTTGACCGGTCACACCCGCCGTGAGCCCCATATCCTGATATATAGAGGGCATAAGATGAGGGAAGAGTTTATACCGTAAATACATATGTTAAACATGATTACAGAGATTAAACAGGAATATAGATGTTGTAACATGATACAGAGGTTAAAAAAATGAATACTAATGTTAAACATGAATACAGAGGTTAAAATATGAATACAGAGGTTACAACATGAATGTAGATGTTAAAACATATAGAGGTTAGACATGAATATATAGCTTATAACATGAATACAGAGGTTCAACAAGAATGTAGATGTTAAAACATGAATATATAGGTTATAACATGAATTTAGAGGTTATAACATGGATATCGAGATTAAAACATGAATACAAAGGTTACAACATGAATACAGAGGTTAAACCTGAATGTAGATGTTAAAACATATAGAGGTTAGACATGAATACAAAGATTAAACATGAATACAGATCTTAAAACACGAATTCAGAGTCATAATAGACTAAGAGTCTATAAGAATAAGTGTGTAAGAATACACTGTATAGAGGTTTAAAAACATGAATAATGATGTTAAACATGGATATTGCTACTGATGCCTACCCACATGCAACGCCGATTTTGGTGGAGCAATCCTTGAATGTCGAGGTACAGTTCAATGGCCCCATGTCTTTGTATACTGAATTGAATGGGAGTGGTTACAAATTTATAACTTGATAATTTGATTTTCAAGAGTACTGCAATTGTTTTAAAGTCGATATATATAAGGGGATGCAAATAATTAAAAAAAAAATTAACTGAAGTCGATAATTGTAGCTTAATTACTATACTCACCTAATGTATAATCTCCGGCGGTTCCTTGTGTATTCGTGCCATTACAGAGATAAAGTCCGGTGTCAGTTTCCCAGTTAAATCCAGTAATGATCAAATTTCCATTAGGAAGCATAAGGTATTTACTAGGATTTGAATTAAGAGGTGACGAATTAACCTTTTGCCACGTTAAGGTTGGGGCAGGATTACCACTTCCGGAACACTGGAGTTGAACATAAGTTTCCGAAGTAACCGGATGTTCTTCTTTGTTTGTTTGGACCACCAGGGGAACTAGTTATTACACAAACATCAAATCAAACAAGGTGATCCAAATATATGTACATGTAAATGAAAATGGTAAAATTACGCCGCCACATGAATGACGGATTTCTGAAACAATATGAAAATTCAATGCTCTATACCTATAACGTCAAGATGACCAGAGGCAGTGGCGGATCCAAATGAATTAGAGGCGTTGCAGAGATAGTTCCCCTCGCTGAATTGATCTACATGGGCGATAGTGATGGAACCGTCCGCATTGATTGTCACGTCTTTGGGGACAGCAGAACCCGTCTGAATGAATAGGGATTTATTTGGAAAACAAACAGACAATACATGTCGTCACTTTGAATATAATACTGAAATGGTGCCTATAACTGCGAATGTTAAAGAACGATGCTCACTACATGTAATATTTGGCCCTGTTTTTGACAGTCTAGTCTATACAATTTATTAAATGTAATTTGGTTGTGTTTTATCAAATATGTGACCTGAACATAACTAATAGAAATTTTAGAGGACACTTTTAGAATATGTATAACGTCACAAACAAATGCCCCCCACCCATTTTCTTTCAAATATCCAAAACTAACTTTTTGCAATGTTGCTGGTCTTCATGGGCACCATGTTTCGTTAACGATAGAAAACCCCATATATTTTTTTACATTCAATGTTGCAAATACGAGAAAATCGTTTTGGGCAATGCAATGAACCAGACCACCAATTCGATATAAAAAAGGTTTTATCCACCATTGCGAAATCCGCGCAAACTAGAGACTTAAAGTTACATAAACATCATAATATCATTCCAACAGATGTAGTATTGAAGGGGGAAATGGTTCCTGTGTTAAACTTTTAATACGCTTGTTGAATAACCAGCATATTCGGAGGGTGAACAGTTTTTCAACTCATTATATGGTAACTATGGCTCTGAAGGTTTTCTGACGTCACTCTGAATGGGCAATGTCATCTTGGCAAGCCAAAATGTGCCGGATAAGAACCCGCAGAATGGCTTGCGAGCAAGGAGGAAGGGAAGTCAAAGAAGGTAACAGTGGAAGGTTTACCTTCGGGAAAGTCCACGTGACGGATGGACTGGGGTTGCCGGCCACTTCACAGTGGAGGATCACCGTCTCACCAATGCTTGCGGTCTCTCTACCAGGGCCCGCCATTACTATAGGTTTAGCTGTAACACAAACACGACATATCTTTTTATATTCTAATTGCTTCTTTTTACTGAATGTTAATTTTACTTTATTGGCTCCACGAGTTACATTTTAATCGAGAGGCATTCGGAATTTCAACATGGCCACCCTTGCTTCTGATGTAATCTTAAGTTTTTATGTCCAGTAACAATCTTGGAAGAAGTATATGAAATAGATTCAAATAATTGAAATTACTATAAGTGATGAAATTCATTGCCTGGTTATCGTGTCGCTTTCATCAATTGCATATTTCAAGTACCTTTCATAAATATGCATTGTACCTACTATTATATAATAAAAAAATCGGGCGGGTAAAGCGACCCATGCATGCCTCTTGCTATTTCAAGTGAAGAATATAGAAGAATTTACTTGCAATGAACAGTGACGTTGGACGACCGACTCTCTGTTTCGTAATTATTTAATACATTGCAGGTGTACTGGCCAGAACTCAGTGCATCCGGGTTACTAATATGCAAAGTGCTCCGCCCACCACCAGTCTGTGCTTGTGACGTCACATTATGTCTTGTTCCGTCTGGACCAACATGGAACCACTGCACGCGCGGTGGAGGAATTCCCTTGAAAGTGCAGAGGAAATCTAAAGATGGCGTTGTTGAAGCTGTGACGTCAAGGGTTTTCGGGGTCAAACTCATTTGAATAGGATCTGGAATGAGATATTATAGTATATCAATGTTTGCAATCATCATTCGAATCAACTAAAGTAGGACAATATTGAATTAGAACGGTGATGCATGTGAGTTGCAAGTTTTTTCATCCGAATTGTTAGCCGGTTCGTTCACAATGGATATATCTAATTATCTGACTGCAGATACTTTTTTATTTATAGTGAACATATATATCATGCATATTTTAACTTCCTTTTAAAATGACTTTCATTTGTTAAAACTTTTATACCACCAGGATTTTCTTCAGAAAAAAACCACTTACTATGGTTGATGTATAAATATGAATGCCTTGTGACAACGCATCACCAAACTAGCCCATCACGTTTGATTAAAGCAGTCATAACTATTTATTGGTTCGCCGTTTTTACGTAATTATCAGTTTATTAAACTTCACGCATGCACAGAACGAAAACATTTGTTGCATATAAGAGGCAACAGGCAAACGTTGACACATCGAATTCCTGCAACTGGTATTTTGATTGATCCAAAATGATGTAGAGTATCTAAAATCAAGTCTTAATCTAAGTTGCATGTAACACTTTGTCTTTAATACTTCACAAATGTCACTACATATAGATAGACACATTTGTCACTAAATATAGATAGACACATTTGTCACTATATATAGATAGACACATTTGTCACTATATATAGATAGACACATTTGTCACTATATATTATATAGATAGACATATATGCCACTAGATATAGATAGATATATTTGTCACTATATATAGACACATTTGTCACTATATATAGATAGACAGATTTGTCACTATATATTATAGATAGACACATTTGTCACTAAATATAGATAGACACATTTGTCACTAAATATAGATAGACACATTTGTCACTATATATAATAGATAGACACATTTGTCACTATATATTATAGATAGACACATTTGTCACTATATATAGATAGACACATTTGTCACTATATATTATATAGATAGACATATATGCCACTAAATATAGATAGATATATTTGTCACTATATATAGACACATTTGTCACTATATATAGATAGACAGATTTGTCACTATATATTATAGATAGACACATTTGTCACTATATATAGATAGACACATTTGTCACTATATATTATAGATAGACACATTTGTCACTATATATAGATAGACACATTTGTCACGCGCATATTAATATAATGCAACATCATTCAGGACTGACAAATATTGTCTCTGTTTAAACCAGCATAAAGGTCAGATAACTCTTTGGACTGTATAAACCATTTTAAAGGGCATATAACTCTTGCTACTCTATCAACCATGATATAGGACAGATAACTCTTATCAATGCATTAACCCAATCTCAAGCTTTTCGGGCCTTTTGACAAGCGGAACCCCCCCCCCCCCCCACCCCCCATGATCTTGCTGGAAAGACCCGGGCAGTTACGACTGTGTATGAACCATTATATGACGCTGTAAAAAATAATTATAAAGAACAGTTAACTCTGTTCACTGCATTGGTGGATTTTAAGAATTTGAGAATTTTTATAATTTAATGCAACTATGTGCCTTTTATAAGAAAATTATCTAATCACAATTTCTATAAAGATTATGTATAAATATATCATAAATAATGTAGATCAATAAATTAACATATTAGTTCATCAAAACTGTGCTTTTTAAAGTAGAAATTTTTAGAGAACAAATTTATTTTAAGAGTAGCAGATGAACCGCAAACATAATCAGTTTATACATGTACAATTTAGCAATCTTCATCAAATCCCCAGCCCGACTCCCCGATACTACAGACAAATCCCTATTCCAACTCTCTGATACTACAGACAAATCCCTAGCCCGACTCTCTGATACTACAGACAAATCCCTAGCCCGACTCTCTGATACTACAGACAAATCCCTATTCCAACTCTCTGATACTACAGACAAATCTCTAGTACGACTCTTTAATACTACAGACAAATCCCTATTCCAACTCTCTGATACTACAGACAAATCCCTAGCCCGACTCTCTGTTACTACAGACAAATCCCTAGCCCAACTCTCTGATACTACAGACAAATCCCTAGTCCAACTCCCATACTACAGACAAATCCCTAGTTCGACTCCTTAATACTACAAACAAATCCCTAGCCCGATTCTCTGACACTACAGACAAATCCCTAGTACGACTCTCTAATACTACAGACAAATCCCTAGTACGACTCTCTGATACTACAGACAAATCCCTAGCCCAACTCTCTGATACTACAGACAAATCCCTAGCCCGACTCTCTGTTACTACAGACAAATCCCTAGTCCGACTCTCTGTTACTACAGACAAATCCCTAGCCCGACTCTCTGATACTACAGACAAATCCCTAGTACGACTCTCTGATACTACAGACAAATCCCTAGTCCGACTCTCTGACACTACAGACAAATCCCTAGCCCGACTTCCATACTACAGACAAATCCCCAGCCCGACTCTCTGTTACTACAGATAAATCCCTAGCCCGACTTTCTAATACTACAGACAAATCCCTAGCCCGACTTCCATACTACAGACAAATCCCTAGTTCGACTCCTTAATACTACAAACAAATCCCTAGCCCGACTCTCTGATACTACAGACAAATCCCTAGTCTGACTCTCTGATACTACAGACAAATCCCTAGCCCGACTTCCATTCTACAGACAAATCCCTAGCCCGACTTTCTAATACTACAGACAAATCCTTAGCCCGACTTCCATACTACAGACAAATCCCTAGTTCGACTCCTTAATACTACAAACAAATCCCTAGTCCGACTCTCTGATACTACAGACAAATCCCTAGTCTGACTCTCTGATACTACAGACAAATCCCTAGCCCGACTTCAATACGACAGACAAATCCCTAGCCCGACTCTCTGATACTACAGACAAATCCCTAGTCTGACTCTCTGATACTACAGACAAATCCCTAGCCCGACTTCCATACTACAGACAAATCCCTAGCCCGACTCCCTAATAGTACAGACAAATACCTAGCCCGACTCTCTGATACTACAGACAAATCCCTAGTCTGACTCTCTGATACTAAAGACAAACCCCCTAGCCCGACTCCCTCATACTAAAGATAAATCCCTGGCCCGACTCCCTAATAATACAGACAAATCCCTAGTTCGACCTTATTACTACAGTTAAATCCCTAGCCCGACTCCCTAATAGTACAGACAAATACCTAGCCCGACTCTCTGATACTACAGACAAATCTCTAGTACGACTCTCTGATACTACAGACAAATCCCTAGTCTGACTCTCTGATACTACAGACAAATCCCTAGTCTGACTCTCTGATACTACAGACAAATCCCTAGCCCGACTTCCATACTACAGACAAATCCCCAGCCCGACTCTCTGTTACTACAGACAAATCCCTAGCTCGACTTCCATACTACAGACAAATCCCCAGCCCGACTCTCTGTTACTACAGACAAATCCCTAGCCCGACTCTCTGTTACTACAGACAAATCCCTAGCCTGACTTCCATACTACAGACAAATCCCCAGCCCGACTCTCTGTTACTACAGACAAATCCCTAGCCCGACTCTCTGTTACTACAGACAAATCCCTAGCCCGACTCTCTGTTACCATAGACAAATCCCTAGCCCGACTCTCTGATACTACCGTATCCTGTCTGACTAGTAAAAAATCTTGATTGAATAAATTGCTTTGAATTTAAAACTTAACAATAGTTTTTTCGGCATTTGAGTCTGATTTGTATGTGTCAATCATTACAATGCGGTGAACAATATTATCCCTTTTATGTTTAAGCTCTATATTTACGGGCTATTAAAAACTTCATAATGACATTCAGGTGAAGAAAATCTGTAGAGTCAGTTTGCATAGGGCTAGTATTTCATCAGAAGTTTTCGTAAATATCAATTACTTTTTTATGAAGAAATTGACTGTCGGTATATAAAAGAAATTGAATATCGGTATATAAATTGATGACTGAATAAATTAAGGAATGAGATTTCTAAACAATGCGTTCATGTCACGAAAGTTTATTTGATGTCAAATTGAGATGTATACAGGGCCGTAAATTACATGGAGGCGGAGGAGGCAGCTGCCTCCTCCAACTTTTGAGCCAAAAAAAATTAAAATTTAAAGTTCATTAGAATTTATGTTGTTTCCAATAACTAAGAACATGATACCTCCCTTAAAAAGCATTCCAAATCTTTCTTTTAGAATGAGTTAGTCAAGTAACATCTTAGAAGGCCCTAGAATCAAGGATTTTGCACGAAACGTGTTCAGTGTGCACAAAATGTGCTCAGCGTCTGGGGGCCTGGGCGGCCCCCAGACCCCCGCCTAATTTCCTGCCTCCTCCAAATTGAAGGTTAATTTACGGCCCTGGTATATAAATCCTTATTTTCCCTATATCTTCTACCTTTCGATATAAAATTATGGACGTCACCCATGTCTCCCATAAAGATGCTAGACACAGTCAGCGAGCGGCGTTATCTAACACGACTTGATAAAGTTTGAAAAAAATACATCGTTTCTTCGGGAATTAGATTGCAGCAATGATATCGACTGTAAATTTTTTAAGACATGCCATTTCCGAAACAGAAATTGAATGAAGCAAAATAACGTTATAGTTAAAAGCTAATCACACCTAAATAGTTCTGGAAATTGAAGCTATGAAAAGAATAAAAGAACTCTTTATAGATTTTATCCACCACAATTTGTTAGCTTAATGGAGTTAAGAGATTTCTTTAAAAAAATTTCGTGAGACAACCCCTAAAATAGTTTAATGAAGCTTCAAGATACTATGAAATACCCTCCCCCTCCTTTAGACATTTTTTTTTTTTGCGGAAACGATCTTTTTCAACAATTGTCAAAGAACGTTTCTGAAACTAGAAATCGTTAATTATGAATTCTAAATTAAAACAAAAGTAAACATTTTCTTGGTGTAATACTACTGGTGAATTACAATCACGTTTTACAATTATGTTCACTAAAACACTATTAGTTTTACACCAGTTGATAAAATACAACAAAACAAGGGAGCAGCACCCTGCACTCACTGGGAACCCGAGAAAACATGCCTCTCAATTTTTTTTCTACCAATAGTGAAACCCTGGATCCACTTACGCACTGTATTGAAATTAGGAATGTTTAAGGAAACTCAGTTTTTAAATATGTTACAACCAATACAATCTTGACAGGGAAAATCATTAATCTTGCTGTGATACATGACAATCTGGAAAAGCCTGGTGGGATACAACATGTGTGGGGTCACCTGTACTATAGGCAGTTACTGAGCAGACAAATATTTATAACGCCAGAAATCACTGATATTGACTACTATATACAAATGCATTCATACCAGCGTGAGTTTCGATATATTAGAAATAAAAGGATTCATACAGGTTTCATTATTATGATGTCAACCAGAGGCAAGAATAATTATAGAGTGCCACCCGTCATGAGTAGCAAAATGAAAGCACAGCATAATTATATCTGAAGTGGGCTCTCCATAAGTGTGTATGTAAAAAACGGATATATATTGAATTCAGTGACCATTTTGATAGCTTTTTGTTGGACTGAATATATTTTCTGTGGAAATTCATAAATAGCAATACGGAAGCATATATTTTTCATGTGATCAGTTCATGGTAACAAAGGAATTGGACCAAAAACATGACCTATTTAGTGAAATCACTCCGTATGTTCAGTCTAGCATGGCCTATTTAGTGAAATCAACTTGTGTTCAGTCTAGCATGATATGTTTAGAGACACCCCCCTTTGTTCAGTCTAGCACTACCTGTTTAGAGAAATCACTCCATGTTCAGTCCAGAATGACCTATTTAGTGAAATCACCCTGTGTTCAGTCCACCATGACATATTTAGTGAAATCACCCTGTGTTTAATCTAGCATGGCCTATTTAGTGAAATCACTCTGTGTCAGTCTAGCATGACCTATTTAGTGAAATCACCCTGTGTTCAGTCTAGCATGACTTGTTTAGTGAAATCACCCCGTGTTCAGTCTAGCATGACTTGTTTAGTGAAATCACCACGTGTTCAGTGTAGCATGACTTGTTTCGTGAACTCACCACGTGTTCAGTGTAGCATGACCTTTTTTAGTGAAATCACCACGTGTTCAGTGTAGCATGACCTTTTTTAGTGAAATCACCACGTGTTCAGTGTAGCATGACTTGTTTCGTGAAATCACCACGTGTTCAATGTAGCATGACTTGTTTCGTGAAATCACCATACATGTGTGCAGTCTATTTACCTACTACAACCAGGTAAACGTGTTTCTCTTGATTCCCAAAAATGTTATTTGCCATGCACGTAAACATCCTGCTGTCAAGATACTGTGCATTGCTGATTTCCAGTCCCTCTGGGGTCTGCACATAACGCCCGTGCTGTGTCGGATCCACCCCAGGGTTCCACTTAGTATCCGCCTTCGGAGCCCCGGATGTTTTACAGGGAAGCGTGATGTCATGTCCGTGTTCGACTGTTATGATGTCATTACTTGGACCCTCGATTGCTGGAGCAGCTACAATAAAATCTGATTGTTTACAAATTTGAATAAAAAAAGAAATCAAATTTTCTGCCTCTGAATTAGACTACAGTGTGGGAGCGCGGTCTGTTTGTCCGTCTTGGTCAGTCAGAATATTTGAACTATACAAGATACTTTCGGTCAATAGAAAGGTCATGGTCACATAGTCACATCCTCCCTTTTTATAATTGTTTATTTTTTCTCTTATTTGTAAATTTTTTTTTCTTCAATCATTTTGTTATACTTTCATGTACTATATTAATTTTATTTTGTCATAACTGACCTTTGACCTATGGAAAGGGCTTACATATATAGGCATTGTGCCTGCTGCCTAATCCTATTTATGTATGTACTTTCTATATATACATGAATGAAATAATGTTGAAATTAAAAAAAAAAAATGGCCAAAGCTTTAATTCCGTTCAGGGCGAAGGTCAGATTGACAAGTTTAAAGGTCATGATTAGAATTTTACCATGCACGCTAGAGAAAAAAGTATTTCACAACCACATCTTACAAAAAAAGCTTTATTAATTCATTGGGGGAAAATGAAAAATATTAAAATAAAATAAAAATACTATACCTAAAGTGGTGCAGCACAGATCTAGGTCCTTACGAGTAGGGGTTGAACCTTTGACCCCTGGAGGTCCTTGAGGGCCAATATCACCTCTGTCTCCTATGTAAAATTTATTTATATACCACTCTTATTAAAAACTACAAGGAAATCACAATCGTCATGCAGTTTCTGGACAATTTCTTTTCTTCTGTTTTACGAGTATTGCAAATGCCTTCCTTCAGACAGCCATGTTTACATTGGCATGATAACCGAGAAATGTCATTTCTACAGATTCATGCAGAGTTGGAAATAATTGACTGCTTTTACAAATGATGTACCGAAAAAAGACCCAGACCTTTTCATGGGTTTATATTTACTCGCACTGACGGCCTGCGGATCGATATTTATTTTGAATGATGCATCAAAAAGCATCAAATTTTTTATCAAATACTAACGATCAACAAATCAAAATAGCTAATATATATGGTAAAAAAAAGTTGATAAATTAATATCGTGCACTTTACAAATAATGGTGGACTATTTTGAGGCCGATTCAAATTGAAAACAAATATTACCATTCTCTCACCAGAGGGCGCGTTACGCAAGGTTCACTTACACGGGATTTTATGTTAGTTTTCTCATCCGCCAAACAGATGCTATTCCCGTTAAGTAGGGTTATAAAATGACAGTCACACCGTAAACGTATTTACCTTTTTCTCCACGAGGTCCAGGGTTACCCTGTAAACCCAATAAACCAGGTTCGCCTTTCGGACCCGGTGGACCGATGGAACCAGAAGTACTTATAGTTCCGGAATCACCTTTTGGACCCGGGGATCCCACCAATCCCGGATCTCCCTTCAAACCTTAAAGAGAGATGTAGGAATGCTGTTTGTAATAGAATTGTACTGTAAATATAAACTTTTCAATGAATGTATTATCAACCAAATAAAAGAAGACTCACCCCCACCCCCACCCCCACCCCCACCCCACCCCTAAAAAAAAGGAAGAAATCTCCCAAAGTTTTAATGTTGGTTTGATAGTTTAAAATACATGCTTATACTGAGTCATCTACATTTAGAATATCAAACCCGATAAATACTCTTATTCCATTACGCTTCGTCTGTTATAAATAACTAACTTTGCATGTTTAAATAATGGATAATGAACGGTGTCAAAAAAGTCCCCACCCCCTCCCGTGTTTCTACGCGCCCGTCTTATTTATAAACCTCCTTCTAATAGTTAAAAAAAAAACCCAGAAACCAAAGTTCATGAAGTTTCCCCTTCTCTTTCTTTGATCTTGTAACGATTTACCTCTATCTCCTTTCAAGCCCTGGTCACCTTTAGGACCTACAATAAATCAGAAAATTGATAATTGAGGACACGTTGTCTCAGGTCTATAACGACATGTTGTAACGTAAACGAGGGTTTATCCTGACATTTGACCGCTACGTTTTTTTTTATGCGCAGACATTCTCCTACCTGGCAGACATATTTTGGACGCATTTCCACACCTTGACATCAACACATCCAGCTGAAAAGAAGCCACTTAAGTATTCAGAACAGTGATTCTCAGTGAGGCAATATATCATGATATTATATGATGTAATATAATATACACTTAAGTATTCAGAACAGTGATTCTCAGTAAGGCAATATATCATGTTATTATATACTTTCATTTCCATCTCTACTTTTTTCTTTAAAAGTTTGCGGGTATATATCACACGATATATGCCCGGAAACTGGCTGGCAAACATTACGTCACAATCAATACACAAGTAAATTACTACGCCGTTAATTTTCAATTTTTTCGTGTTTTTCATCTTTTACTCAGTTAAACCAATAAAGAAATTGTTAAAAATAAAATTATTGTTAGTTTCTAAATGAAATTGAAAGTATATAATAAAAAGGTTATAGGCCAATCCGAAAACATGAGTTATCTTTCCTTGATCCGGAACGTAGTGTCCTTGCGTAACAGTAGTTTAAGACTTCCGGGTAGTATATTCGAGAAGCGTCATTATCAACAGTGCAGAAGACCGCAAAGATATTGCTGTATAATTTTACAACTTAATCATGCCAACAAATATGTTAACGTTATTAAAAAATCCCAATGCATAAGTTTACTTCATATACGTGAAAATAACCAACGTTGCATGTAAAAATAATAGAAAATTAATGTTGTAAGTAGAGGAGGACCCCCCCCCCTCCCCGATAGAATGTTCTATCGTTAAAGTGATGTAATTTCCTACGGCGGGCCTGTCATGAGACGCAGTTAGATTATTCTAACTACCCTTCCCCCTCCCACTTTCCAGGATTTCACGTGTTTTATGACTGAAATTAGTATATATTATATATTGCATACATTTCATCAGGATCTTTAGCCTGTGTTTCAATAGTCAGATTTATAATAAAATATCAGAAGTTACTTGTTCAATATCAATGTAGTACATTCAGCGATAACAGTTCTGCCACGATGAACGTCTAGGTATGTCGGACTGATACCTCTAGATTTTGAAAATGTCCATCTCTTTGATTGGCGAGTAAAATTTATCCCAGCCTGTACTTGTAAGTGAGAGTCCACAGACAGATTTCCAGCTGACTACTCACAAATTTTATACAGTTTCAAATACAAGTATAACCATAAAGAAATTCATCGTCACAAACCATCTTTAAACTGACATTTACACATACAATTGTTTTGAAAATAAAATAACTTATAATTGAACGCCCTGAATTTATAGTCGGCAAGAGTGTGTACCTGTAAATACAGCCATTTGGGGTAAAATATTTGGAATTTTACTCAAATTATTTTGTAAATTTGTGGCGAAAAGGGGGATCTAAATCTGTCATTGCAATTTCTGTTATGACACGATACGTGCCTATATATAATCACTTACATTTCAAAGGGGCTAAAACGAATAAAAGAGGGAAGATACAGAGACGTCAAAAGCATTTTATTGGGGGTTAAACTTACCTTCCCCCAGAAAGTACATTTGAGAATATACCCCCCCCCCACCCCCGGATCACACAGGTCTATGAAAAACAATTTATATCAATCGAGCAATATTGAATAAAATTAATTAATTTTTTTTATTTAACTACCTATTTTTCTGCATTTTAAACATATCAGTTGATATTTTAAAACAATTTCAGCCTCATGCTGCAGTGTACAAATGATTTGCACACAGAATGAACACGTCCAGGTACTTTGGAAAAAGTTACCCAAACATTGCGATCTGGTTTATTTTTGAAAGAATCGATTGGTAGTGGTGGAATAATTTTAGCGCTGATAAAACAATGAGAGCGTTGATTTCCTAATTTAATTGATTTTTTTCTTTTTTTTTGGAGAGGGGGGGGGGGGCATGTTATGCAAGATCTTTGCACGTGTCGATCCTCGTAAAAACCCGAGCTTTGAGTTGATGAGATACCATCATCTCTTGAGAATCAGAAGTTCTGTTCTGATTTCATACAAAATAATTATGTCAGTCGTTATTGGAGACATATGTAAACAAATGAATGTCTGCGTGATTTCCAATATTCAGTTTTTAACCCCACCCCCCACCCCACCCTCCACCCCCCAACCCCCGAAAAATCACAGCCGACTCGATCAAGAAATTCGTTTTTGTTTCCATTAACATTTTCTTACTCTCTCGTACAAATGATTTCAACTGTTTACGATTTTGAACAACACCCAAATATAACTCTTATAATATATGCGCAGCCTGAGTGTGTTACTACCCGGAAGTTGTCATATTCACACTAAATGTAAGAATACAAAGAGAGATAACTCACGTTTTCGGAAAGGCCTATAGACTTCGTATGGGAAAATATGACGACCTCATTTTTTGTCGCGGACGGACCTCGCAAGCTCGGTCCGTCTACGCGCCAAAAAACTCGGTCGTCATATTTTCCCATACAAAGTCTATAACCTATAAATATTATATGATGTAATGTAATATACACTTAAGTATTCAGAACAGTGATTCTCAGTAAGGCAATATATCATGATATTATATGATGTAATGTAATATACTGACGGACTCTAAAAACGGCACAGTCAATATGTTTCTGTTGTTACTTATTATTCACTAATTCAAAATCTGTGGCATATAATCTTTGGTAATAAAAGTCTAACAACCACCGGTTTTAAACGTCATTGTAATTCCTCGAGAGGCTGCATGTGAAATGGAACTGAAGAGGGGTGCCTCAGTTAACTACTACCGGACGTGTCCACCATTCGCGTCGATAAGCGACATGCCCTTGACTGACAGACTCTGTGAATGGTCCCTAGGGGAATTTTTGTTGTTCTGCCACTATTCCAAATTCTTTCGGATTCTGAGGCTGGCGGCTGCGCACACGACTATCTAGCCCGTCCCACAAATATTCAATCAGGTTTAATGCAGTCCGCGGACATTTGGGGTTAATTAAGAACGTTGACACCGTTCATTTGAATGACATTTTGAGTGCACGCGCATTGCCCTGTTAAAAGATTTATCCTTCGCTTTGCTTTTGTTTATGCTGCTGCAGTAATGATACTAGCGCAGGCTGGAGAATTTCGTCCACATATCGTCTAGCAGTTAAAGTCCCATTCAAAAGTACCAACAGTGGGCGAAAATTCGTGTTTATTGCACCCCAGACCAGGACGCTACTCCACCCAATTTGCCGTGTCCCTGGATCTCATTCTCCACATTATATGTTTGTTATACACCGTTCATGTTCACAGTTTAACTGATTTTAATCTCTGCTGTTGGTTTTGCATTATTCTGCAATTACCAGCAGAAATGTCTTATCACGACAAAACTAGCTTTAACATTTTCATTAACTTTGAATAGTGCTCAGCTACTCACATCATGGACAACATGTTTTTTTTAAACCAGCACGATGTATGGTAAGTAAAATTTGTAAGAACTATCATAAAAGTTTCATGGAGAAAATATTTGGAAGATGCGTTGTGTTTTTTAAAGTCCGACACTATATACATGTATATATAATACTATAACATTTTTGTGGGTTATTTTCGTTATCAGACTAGTGTCTCAGTCTGGTCTCTCTGTTTGTGGGTTATTTGGTTTACATGTCTGTGTGTTATTTGATGTACCTGTTTCTGGGTTATTCGGTTTACTTGTTTCTGGGTTATTTTGGTTTACCTGTTTCTGGGTTATTTTGGTTTACCTGTTTCTGGGTTATTCGGTTTACCTGTTTGTGGGTTATTTTGGTTTACCTGTTTGTGGGTTATTCGGTTTACCTGTTTCTGGGTTATTCGGTTTACCTGTTTCTGGGATATTTCCTGTAGTAGACTAGTGTATTGGTCTGGGGTTAACTGCCGCTTGTTCCTGAATACTCTTTCACTCTGTCAATTCAAAAAGAAACCATTAGCTTACAGACTATGTAAGGGTTTTCAGGTGCATGAAGGAGTTTTGAGAATTTTGACCTTAACGTTTATACGGCTGGGCATTAAAGTGGGAGGGGGGGGGTGCTATATCATATTATATATATTATTAACAATCATATTAGACACGCAAAATTCTGTAATTGATATATCAAAATATAGAAAAATGCTCATAAAATTGACTTAAGGTACGTAATTCCCCATACCACATCTTAATATTGAAAGCCCGACAAATTTCTATCAAAATATGCATGTATTTTGTCGAGGAAGAAATTCATGAAAGAATGTGTTTAGCGGACTTTCCCAGAGTACAGCCGCTTCTAAAAATAGAACACAACACTTAAAACCACGAAATGTCAATATACACAGGTTTTGAGACATTGTCTTTATTTAAATAGTGGAAATATGTTTCTTTTATATCAATTGAAGAAAATGGATTGAATTTGACTGTTTTTAATAATTTTTCATTTACTAAACCATGCTGTTGGTTTCAAAGAGATGAACATGCACGTATAGTAGTCCAAATTTTAACTTCATAGCCTACCATATCCGGAAAATTGTGACCCCTGAAACCTACAGTTTACAGATATTTAAAACAGTTTAATATGCTTTACCTTTACACTCCAGCAATCATTTGACATAAAAAGTAGATGGGACAGCGGACAATTTGAGAGCCCAATGATCCCCTCTATGTTAAAAAACTTGAAAACACGCATTTTGGAAAACAGTGTCTAAAATTCTTATCCCTGGAAACATGTTTCATTCATCATTTACATTACTAAATTACCATTTCAAGAAATATTACAGGGTGGTTTTTGAAACAGTTTTTAAAAACATTAAAGCTTTAAATCCCTTTTAGTGAAATCAGATCCTCCGGTGTTTCCGACAAGCTCGGGATAGGTGCCTTGATGTTGTTTCTCCACTTGCTGGAAAAGCACGCGAATGCGATTCTACACAAGATTACTTTTCGTTTTCTCAAGATAAAGGAAAGTAGCATGGGCTAATTTCGCAAGAAAGGCTACAGGAGGTTGCTTTTCATTTTCTCGTTTCTCATTAGTGAGACGCAAAACATGTTTTTCATCCACATGCGGTGGGTACGAATGCTTATCGTTGCCTTCATCTTTTACCTAAAGGATGATTACCAGACATCATGCAGCCACCCGAACTTCAGGGAAACACAAATTTAGTAAGTTTGAGAATTTGATAATAAAATAGGTCAAACAAAAATCGATAATCACCAGATTCATAGATTAAAGTATCACTCGTGCAGAACAAATAAAAAATAATAATTTCATATTTGATTTAATGGCTTAATCAAAAATAATATTATTTTTGATATGGTCAGTTGAATGTATATCAACGGCTGCTATAAACAAAATTTACGCTTTCATAACTTTATCCTTATTTACATAGCCATTCTATAATATGTATATACATATTGTACCCACCAAAACGTTCAACAGAATACTGAACGTACCTCCATCACAGAAGAACTGATATCTCCGAAGTTCCGTATTATAACCTATCGTTAACATCGATTTTCAATACACTTCATACACAAATCACCGGTAATTATGTAATTAAATTGTGAATGAGAGAAAGAAGCCAAACAAATCGTTCCAGTATACCAAACAAATCGTTCCAGTATACCAAACAAATCGTTCCAGTATATCGTAACACTGTACATAATTACATCATAACAATAACATAATTACTTGATTGGGTTATGTCCTCATTAATTAGTGTACAAATGTGATTTATTTTTCTAGTTAAACCATGATTTGGATATACTTTGCTAAACCCAGTGGGGGTGTGGGGGTGTTCCGGACTCCCCGAGCTCCCTATAGATCCTCGCATATTCGGTCCTATGCTATGTTATATACATTATACATGTTTGGACTTGCTGACAGGTGGTTTTAGATATACCGTTATCAAGACAACAGCAATGCATACAAGATTTATATCAATCGCAATGTTAATATCCAGATTGGAGATTTGGATCGTGGCGATTTGGTCGTTTAGCGCACAAATGTAATATAACTATTTCTTTCATATAGCATAATGGTATGATTTCCAGGTCCTGACCCCCATGTGACCTCCTCTAAATCCGAGCATACACTTACATGTAATCAAGATACAGGGCTGAGAGTGGATGTGATCGGCCAACGAGGGATATTTATTCCTCCTAGACGCCTGATAATAATAATATTTATTTAATATAGCGTCCTGTATGACTATAAATAACCACTTTAAAGTGCTGCACACAATAAAAATGATACAGCATGTTATAAACGTAATAAAAGGAAATTATAATAGCATTAAAACAGATAATATCAAAACAATGCTAGAAAAACATCAATAATGTGAAGTAAAATTACTGAAATCTAAAACATGATATGCATGAAAAAAGTTCCACGCCGTGCAATCAAATGATATAAGATACAATGGTTGAAATATACAAATATACACTTGAAAAAGTCATGTTAAAACCGATGGTAAAGAAACCATAAAGATTTAACCACCTATAATATTAATAATATGCAAGTCTAAAAAGATGTGTCTGATCCCACCTCTGATGTTTTTAGGGGGTCTGGGGTTTGTCTTTTGTATTATTTCACTTCATAGGATTTATCGGATTGTTCGTTATCTTCATACTGTAAGTTTCCCCATAGAAATAATCAAATATCTCATTTTTTTCTCTCATAATGATGAAATTTAAAATGAAAAAAAGAAAACCCAGAATTTGTGACCGAACAGGATTTGACTAAATCTTAATTTATCACTGTAGCGTATTTAAATTCAATGAAAGTACAATGGCCATATTCTGAATAAATTCGCATTAACGAGAAAACGCGAGATCTATCGTGATTTCACATTGATAAGAGATATGGAAAAGTTTTGTATTGTATTAGGATATCTTCGTCTTTTACGCGACTCTCCAAAGCGGGACATTTATTTGTAATTTAATTCATCTTGTGAGATGTTGATCCTTACGTGTATCTTTAGTATCATTACGCATACTCTACGCATGCGCACAACAGCAACATCGTGTCTCCACATCCCTTGAAAATGGATGGAGATAATCAACTAGTATTTACTGAAGAAATGCATAGTTCTGTGTATTACACGCACACACATCAACATGGCACTACTTAATCTTCTTGATAAATATCTTCTGCAAAAATGTCGAAAATGAAAATGCTTTTTAGTTAAACACCAGTCAAACGTTTTGTCTTGAAGTACCTTTGATTTCAAATCGTCGTCGGTTAGACCAACCTCGAAAAGGACATGTTCCTTTTCAAGTATGGCTACTCTAAATTTGAGATCCTCTAATCCCTTGTACTGGAGAAACAAAAACACTGCAGTCAACACATATAACACGATAAAACTGGTCATCAAAATCAATGTCGCCCAGTTTGTTTTTTTCGGCGTGGTGCCATTTTTGTCGTCCGAATTTCCTCCCTTCATTTTCGTCGGATCACACGAAAACAAAGGAAGATAGAGCGGTAATAAGATAACGTAAGCGATTTAGTTAGGGAGAGCAGAAAGGTCTGCGGGGTCAGCGGTCCTTATCTTTGTGTGTCAGTACGTTCTCAGAATACATGGAGGAACAGAAGAACTTTTGTGATAACTTGAGAAATTCAAAGACTTAAACGTGGTTGGAGAGAGAGAGAGAGAGAGAGAGAGAGAGCGAGCAAAAGGATGAGAGGGAGTAAGAGAAATTTCTATATTTCCATTGGGAGTCTGCATATGTTGCAAGGAAATTTTTTTTTATCACAAAAGCGACTACTTATAATCAATAACAAATGTCTACACAGTTTGTCAATTTTCGCTGACATTAAACTTAGTGAATTTGTCGATATAAAATTTCGTGGAAAATTACGCTATACAATTTAATCTAGGATTCACATCATGTCATGTTCTGTGTTGATATCTGATTTCTCGGTCGGGGGAGATCACGGAAACAGAGAAAATATAAACTGAAACAACGATGATGAAAATCCAGCTGTAAAGGTCTTCATGCAGAACATTCAAGACCAGTAACGGGACATGAAAACTACTCTAAGTAGTGGCGGATCTAAGAGGGGGTTATGGGGTTTTTACTCCTCCCTTTGGTTGAACATTGTTTGACAATAAGGTAATGTCAACCTACATTCATTCGCGATGACTTTATTTCGCGATTTACCAGTAATGATCTGGTTTGCGGTGACTATTTTTCACGATTGAGGGATCTTAAACATGCAGTAGATATAATCACGATGAAGAGGTTCACGCGAACCTCGCGAACATTTCTTGCATGCGAATAAAAATTTGGTGTACAGTACTGTATAAGTGGAATTTTTAGCGAGACATAAAAGTTGGCATTTTTCATTTATTTAGCGAGATTTAATTTTAGTGACTTTATAATTCCAGGAAACGTAACTATTACCTCCGATATGGAATAAATTGCTAGTGATATTCAATTTTAGCGACCTCATTACTCTCGCTAATAATGCCAAAATTAAATTCTCGCTAAAAATTCTATGGTAATTGTTTTGGACTGGGGTCTTCTATCCCTTTTTGGGGACGGAAAAGGTACGAACGTAGGACGCACCCCTCTTTGAAAGCTTTCTGGATCCGCCCCTGTTAAGTAGAGGACTTTTATTCCAGATGTCCGTTTCCAACATCACAGACTTCTTTTAGGACACACAATTGGAGCAAATAAAATCTCAGTATCAATAAAATGTGTTAGTCCCATTGCAGCAAGGCAGACATAGCCATAAAAAGCGTGCAGCTTGTTCAGTTCAAAGGTTAAGACTTAAGATAAGATTTGACTTTCACATAAGAGTTGACATTCACCGATCCAGACTCTTTTCTTGTCCCAGATATTTTACACAATTTGAAGTGGTGGCTTGTGAAACGTATTTTGGAAAATAATATGATGAAAATGATTTCAATTTTATTTATATATGTTGCATAATCAAAATTTTATTGTGTTACATTTATGTAATAAACATACATATACAGTATGTACGCATGCGTATCTATTAGATTCGTTTGTCACCAGTTATTACTCATATCAATATTGCGATGACTCAGGATACCTTCAGCATGAATGATATCATATTCGTCTCTAGATCAAGCAAGTACAATATAAGTATGTTAGGCGGTTATTTACATACTGATTTGGATTACAGATTACTCCGTCACTGTGGGTGTTACCGTCCAACAGGGAATGCTTACTCCTCCAAGGCACCTGATCCCACTCCTGACGTTTCCAAGGGACCACCCGTGCTTGCCTCTTTCAATTTTGTATTTTTTATAGGTTTGATGAGATCGATGACTGTTCTTTATCTTTTCATCAATCATCTACAGAGCCTTTATCGTTTTTATGTCTCTAGATCTCACCGCTTGTACATGATTTTCTCGTGGTACTCGTGTTTCTTTTGTGATATCGTGACAACTTTTACGAAAGCCCTCCAATTAGCACGTGAATTCTCGTAAATGTGTCACGTACGAATTATCAATAATAAACTTTCAATCATTACGCCAAAATCTCGATATAAAAGCGCGGCAAATTGCGCAAGAGCAGGGTCATAGAGTAAGTAAAATATTACCAAACTTCAAATACACATGGTCTATCTCCTAGAACATTACATAGCACGCGTTATTTAGCCAATGATCCAGAATAACTACAAAGCGAAATCGACACCTCTCTATGGACGTTACATGCCTTGTGTCCGCCCCCGGGGCCCCAAACAGGAAAACAAGTGAAGGACATTCTATATCTTAAATTAAAAAACAGAATGAAGTTTATGCTTACAAATCAATGGGGCTAAATAATAAACTATAATAACTTTTTTTGGTAACTTTTAGAATTCAACGCTGTCAAAATATGATACGGCTGAATTTATACTTGAACCTCTAAATTGAAAAAAAAAAATTTAATCAAAATATCATGAAAACTGCAAAACTGAAATACGAGAAACCAACAACATTTTTCTAAATCTTTTAAATTTAAAAATCCATGCCTATTATCTATAAATAAAAAAAATTAGCTTTGTCTGAAGAGAAAAGTATAAAAGCAATTGTAATACATTCTTTTTTTATCAGATCAAATGCCATAGGGGACATGCTAAAATACTATAAATGTATTGTACAACAATTGCATTTCAACACATATCTTGAAATAGATGACGTAATATAAATAGAATATGAAAACATCACCCCGACAATGGGTGCCTTTGCCGAACCCCATGAATAAAGAAGAAAAAAGTCTCATCGGTAATGTCCAAGTTATGGAGAAATAAAACTGTCTGTTGCGGTCGTACTGATGTATATTCACGTTCGGAGTCCTTTTTCTCCTTTTGCGGACACGCATTAACAGAACTTGGGCCGTATCGGACGGGAGTACCAGGGCCATTCTATAGGAAGTCGTTTACACTAACGTCTCCCTTTTAAGAGGGAGAGTGCGTTTTAAATATAGGATGATGATTCGCTTTAAGTCGAGAAGGTAATGTATTAAAGTTTTTGGTTTTTTTTTTGTGGTTTTTTGGCCCTTCTTCAATGACGCTGACAATTAAAACTTGTATTTCTTTTGACTTTGGTAATTTATTTTGATATTTTTTACTCTTACATAACTTAATGTTGAATTATCAATTTAGATCTTGATAACAATTACGAAGTGATTTTCAAAGAGTTTGGATAACTTGAAAATAAGATTCGTCGGAGTATGATAAACGTTAAAACGATATTTAAGCATTTTGGCTGTTTGTATATACACTAAAACAACATTTACGTTATAGTTAACATAAAGAAATTACAAAAAGCATTTCAATAAAAATAATTTTTAAAAAAGCAAGCGATCTTTAAATGCAGTTTCTTCATTAAGATATGGACGAATCTAGATTTAAAACAAAAATGGCCACATTTAGCGAAGTAAAATTTTCATAGAATGTAAATGTATATTGCAAATGTAATATTTGGTTCATAACTCAAGCTTAGATTATTGAAACTAAATGTACAAAGCACAGCAAAAGATATTTTAAAAGCGAAAAGTACATAGAATGTTCGCAAAATGCCATTAGCTCCCTTTGCAAGATGAATTTTTAGCCAATAGAATCATAATATTCACACCATGTATTTTTAGCAAATCACGTAGGAGAGAATGAGGTATTTCTGGAAGACAGTAATAAAGAAGCAACAAAAATCGTGCTCTTTATCATTTCTTCAAATATTTTGAAATTGAAAGTAGCATAAAATCAACTTTAGTTTGTATCCGATTTCTGAATTCTTTTCTGATCAAACCACATTCATGCGTAGTCCTTAGCGTGCACTAATCGTAAGCGTCGTCCTCTTTACAGTTTCATGACTCGTGAAGAGGCTGACGTCATTTATTGCAAAAGCAAATTTCCTACTTAAGGTATTGGACCCCGGATTTTCGTCGCCATATAAAAAACCGCAGACACGTTCACAATGTTAAACATGTCGTCCTAAACTCATTTCGAGACCATCCGAGATATCGCGAGAACAATGCACGAGATCCGAAGATCGTAAAATGATTAAGGTAGCGACATTTATTAGAAACTTCGTAACGATGAAAAAGTACATGTCATTTACCGTATCCGTACTCACCGTAAATGCTTTTAAGATGTTAGTGTTTGTCTTGGAAACATTACGTTTCAGAACTTTATTATTTCTCTACTTTAAATTAGACACCGTGGTACAGAAATAGAAAAAACAAAAACAAACTATAAATATGTTTATTGCCTCACTTGTTATTGGGAACTAAATTAATGAAATGGTTATGCGATATGTCAAGAAGAATTTGCCAGAATGTACATGTATACATACATGCATGCATCCATGATACACCGACACCGTAGTTAATGACAATAACTGTTTTAATATCTCGTGTTTGGGTGTTAATCAATAATGTATAAGGGGTTTGGAAGAAAGCACTTAGTATATACGATTATAATTTCATTATATTCTGATTGGATTGTATGTTATACGATGAGCCAGTAATGGGGTTTGGCCAGCTGAAAAAGAAATTCGGGGGTGGAACGGGGGTGGGGATCATCTTTCACTACCTTGGTTCAATTATTCATCACTTCAGCCTTACATTATTACCAACAACGCTTCTACAAAGAGAGCTGCGGTTCAGGTAGCGAATATCTCTCACTTTGTATATAGAAATAAATAACTTTGCATATAGAAACAACGGAAAATGAACGTTGTCAAAGAGGCGGGGCAGGTCCCCCACCCCAACCCCCACCCCTGATTCCATGCCTGTTTCAACCTCTTATGTTTGAGTTAATTTTGAAATATTCTAAAGTTATATATTTTTCAGCTTATCTGTAGGAAACATTTTGCTGATCAATAATTCATTTGAGTAGACATATTCGAAACTATATTTAAATAATCCAATTGAATTCTTGTACACACATTGCATTTTTAATATTAAAATATTTGAAATAAAATTAGATATCTTACGCGTTTACTAAGGGTGTTTTAGTACATTTGATACCTTTTATTCTGATAATCTTATTCCAAAGTCTTCAGTTCATCTTAAATCTTAACTTTCTTAACATTCATGTAAGTCTTGGGGGAGGGAAGGGGAGGGGAGGGGGAAAGGGGGTATAAACTTGCCTATATTAAAAGTTACATTATATTTATAAGATGATGAAAACACCACTGGAATAGGAACATTGTCATCTGAACTTTTGACCTTTCATGTGACGCATGAATATTTTTTATGCATAATGGCAAATCCTATACCGACATAAAAATCAGATATGACAGAGCACGTGAAGTATGGCGGACAAACAAACCTACTTCCCACGATAAAATCATACTGGGAATAAATTAGACCTTTAAACCTTCAAAAACAGAAGAGGCAAAGGGGGGAGGGCTACCAAGACAGAGCATGCGCAGTTAAGAGAATTAGTTCCATAATCTTGTATAATATGTCCACTCTTAGATACCCGCCCGGTTAGTAGGACTTTAGAAATAAATATCTTTTTCAAAATTCATGGTCTCCGAAGAACATTTTTTTTCTTTACAGAAACTTAGATGTGATCATTACATATTTACTGACATATTTTACATTGTATACATCATATAGAATGCTAATTGAATTACAATAATGACCCTAAACATCATTACATAAAGTTCACTTGATTGTATAATATACTGGGTAATGTATGCAGGCAATGCTAATGGATTGATTAAAGACTGCAGCTTTGAACTGCACGAAGCAAGGATAATGATATGCAAAATTGTTCTCACACCAAACTCCCTCCCCGCTCAATACGTTTTTCTTAACTCAAGATATTCTCCATCAAACGCTAGAATTGCATAATAGGATATCATGTGATATGATATGTTCAGGGGTCTGTGTTTGCACTTCTCTTCATTCTGCATAATTTTGGGGGGATTTTAAAGATTGATCACTGTTCGTTATCATCACTTGCACATCTTATCGTTTTGTTTCCCAACAGTATAACGTTTGCCGTAGTCGTTGTCACAACATTATTACCACTCATCGACGCCAGAGGTCGCCTTTTAGAACCAGTTCAGAGGTCATCGCTATGGCGGCGAGGTTTTCGAAGTCCGATCAATCGTGACGACGATGGGTTGAACTGTGGAGGATATTGGGTAGGTTTTGTATTTTAGATACATTGCTTTATATTGAATTGCTATGATACCACGCAACGGTAGTTTCCATAATGATTTTTAAAATTTTTATTTATGTTTACAGAATATGCAATATATCTTTTCAAATGTCATATAGGTTTTCAATCTTGTTGATTTATTTATGGTTTAATATATATACAAAAAATACTGATGGGTTAGTCGGAACTGAAATATTACCCACTCCCACTGAACAAAAATGTCATAGTTGACAAACTGCATAAGTAGCAATTTCATAATTTTCTTGAATAGCCTTGCTTTCTAAGCTTCATTACTCATGGATTTGTTTTTCAACCGATAAAAATTTCATGGTGACCAGTGTTGATTTCAGCCTCTAGTTTACGTACGTATGTCGGGCAGAAAGTGACGGTCTCATGAAATTTCAATAAAACAATCTAAATCCGGCACGCATGTCCATAAAAAGTCTATTTATTCACCATGCCATTGAGGGGATAAAAAGGATTAATGCGGTCCACTTAAAAACGTAAGTCATACAGGTAGAGCAAGTCATTACAACGCGTCAGGATAACATTGATTGATAGCGGTCTTCTCACTGAGGAGCTTAATATTTTGTACATGCTTCCACTAATATTTACATGTCCTATGGTCTTTTGATGTCCTTACTAATTGTAATGTCAACCATTTCCTCATGAATGCGCTGTAGTAGTGAGCAATATGCGTAGGAATCTTAATAAATATAATGCGTCTATTTCAACGATTAAAAATTCCGACAGAAATAATTTCAATCAGATTATAACTAGAAAACATAAATTTCATGTTTGAGATACACGAGGGTAGGAACAGCAACGCTTCACGACGGTGTACTTTTCATGAAGCGCTGAACCCTCAAAACATCATCAAGTATGCCGGTGTGAAGTGTCGCCATATTTCAAAAATGAAATTTATTTCTTAATTTTATACACATATTTCTGCACATACTTCCGACGTCGAAGATAACGAGGATATTGTTTTGTCTGTCTGTCTGTCTGTCTGTCTGCCTACTTGTTTTGTCTGTCTGTCTGCCTACTTGTTTTGTCTGTCTGTCTGCCTACTTGTTTTGTCTGTCTGTCTGCCTACTTGTTTTGTCTGTCCATAGTCTGCTTATCTGCCCTTCTTTTTCTGTAATTTTGATCTTAATGATATTTTTCGAAATGTATAAGGAACTCCATACTCAATACACCGAAAGTCAAGGACAAAGCTATGTCAAGGTCAGATGTCAAAGTAGAATTTGCCACAGTTGAAATTAGGCAAAGTTGGGGCTTAACGTGTTTCAAATACACACCATGTTTCATCTCAAATGATTGAAGGGTACAACGCTTATAACAGTGAAACGTTTCGTTTGATGTATATTTGTCGCCCTTGCGTAAATGTTTTCAAGTGATGCTGGGTAGCAAAAAAGGTACAAACGCATTCAATTTCATGACATGATTTATCTAATCTAAAATCGAAAAAAAAAACAACAAATCTTGAATACATGTGGTAGACATTCTTTATATGTGAAGTCTGTCATAGCGTTAGACAAAGTAACACAGATATAACAATGATATCTCGGCTGTACATGTACCAGCGTCCGTACACATGTTATCGACACAGTTATGCAGATACTCATTAAAAATGTCAAATACAAATAAGCTGACGCTAAAGGGGTTTCCTTAATCTCGTTTAAAATCAACCCTTCGAAAATTTTATGCTATATATAATGACATTGTTTGCCAATACAACTTGACATAAAGCCGAATGCTGTCTGACGTTTTTCCCACCAATTGTTAGACTGTTCTTTACATACTGATTTTGACTACGGATTACCCCATTTACCCGATCAAGACAGAAGGCTCAATGTGGGTATGACCGGTCAACAGGAAGTGCTTACTTCTCCTAGGCACCTGATCCCACCTCCGATGTGTCTAGAGTCCATGGTCTGAATTTTGTATTCTTTATGGTTTATAAGTCAGTTCTCTGTCCGCTTCATGTATCATCATTTTCCCTGATACATGATATGCAGATTATCGGGCAAAGAGTTAATTTGTTTGTTATTTCATGTTCCACTAGAGAAATTTTTCACTTGGCTGAAACAGAACGTAATATGTCTATGCTGATTGTTGGGTTATTTCCGTGTAGCGCGTTTGTCTATGATGTAAATTACGCGAGGAAACTTTGATTTGCGCCTTATAAATGATAGTGAGGCATTGGTGTGGTATGATACCTGAGATTCCCATGGAAAATTAAAAATTCGCATTTTCAGTCAGTGGAGTTAATTAATTCTCAATGACCATTTTTTTAAATCTCCTCTTTGTAGCACCAGTGGCAGTTGAATTCTGGGAAATGTGGAGTATGTGGTGATGCTTACGACGCCGTGCCTCGTCAAAACGAGGTTGGCGGGAAATTTGCAAATGGAATTATTTCCCGGTATTACAGCACGAATGACGCTGTTATGAACGTTGTTGTGGAGGTGAAAAAGAACATGAAGGGATACTTTGAATTCCGTTTGTGTCCGGATGTGACAGATTCAGTTCCAGTGACGCAGACGTGTTTAGACAAATATCCCTTAGAAATCAAAGGTCATGGCAAAAAATTTGAACCGACGCAGATTGGGATGAATCACCTACAAGTTGTTCTTCCGAACGGGATTGAATGCGAGCGCTGTGTTCTACAGTGGAAATGGCACACGGGTAATTATGACGTAATCTCTATAATGCTATTGTTCTTTTTAGCATACGTTTTCTATAATTTTTCAAATGTCACGTACAATAGAAATGTCCATTCCTAAGAAATCAGTTAAAACTTGAAAAAGTGGTATAAATTTTCATGAGGTTATTAGTATTAAGGTAGTACTCTACATCGTCATAATGGCTGACTTCCTTTAAAAACATGGATGAAAAATTCGATATCAGCAATATCTGACTTTTCCTTTTCCATTTAAATACATAGCCGTTAGCTCAGTAGGTTAGAATACCGACTGCTGAACTGTAGGTAGCAGGTTCGAGTCCAGCAGGGGTTTTAAATTTTTTTCAGATTACCTTCTACTAAAACTGTATTTTTTGACAAAATAAAGTACATTTGAAAATTTTCAACTTCAAAATATTGTTGTACATATCCTCCACTTTCCATCTACAACAAATTTCTCTGGTGTAGCATACCTCCTTAAAGATTAAACACTCATAGAAAATTCTTAACTCATTACAATGTGATTTAAAAACAAGAAGAAAATTCAAAATACATTTTTCCGTATGATTTTCTACGGTAAGGAAAACTCGTTATTTATGTAGAAACCCTCCTCCGCCCCTACCCGGGGTTGAACTCACGACCTGCGGAAACAAATCTCCAAGCTGTATATATATATATATATGTATATACGTATATGTGTTAAATTTGTATGCATTCAAATCAAAGTAGACAGAAGATTTTGAACGCATCACAATGTCTTTCAAATTATAAATATTGAATTACGTGTAATTAGTAAATGATGAATTGATAAAGTTACACCGGAATACCACATGACCTATGTTTGGCCGTCGTATTCTCGCATAAACAATGACAAATTGTTTTGGACAGCATTATATGGACCTAATAATTAGAACACAAAAATAAACAAGCGTTTAATTATCCCGAAATGACCACGAGTTGCACGTGTAGACATGCTTGTCCACGGGGCATGTTATACATGTATCCCATAAATATACCATGAAGCCTGAAGACGAGACTCCCTTTAACAAATGTGTTTCGTACACTGAATAAATCGGTACCGTTAGAAATGAATCAAATTGAATTTGATTAGCCCAATTAATTACAGTAATATTATATTCGGATAGTTTCTTTCAGGCAAACATTTTTACTAAAAATACATTGTATTTTAATATTGCATTTTTTTTCGATAAAATCATTGACATACCAGGGACTTTTCAATGTAAGAGGAACACTTGTATCTTGAAAGACACACGTTAATTACTAAATACAGGTGTAAAGTTTATAATGTAGATATTTCTTCATTCAAAAGTATATATATATGATCTGTCTTTATCAAGCTTGTGGTGCCGTTTTATTTCATGAAAAGTGAAGCTAACGAACAGTGATCAAAGTCATAACTCCGAAATAAGGAATACAAAATAGAGAGTTGGACAAACACGGACTACTTGATTATCAACCAAACGTGAAATGTTTATAAAATCTTTATACGTACTCAAATGATGTCAATCAAGTTATTGTCGAAAATTTTTATTTCATTTAAATTTTATCTGCTAGTTAATTTTTTCTTGGATTTCCGCTCCGTGTTAACTTTTTAACAAAACATACAACAGTTACACGCACTTTTGCATTCGTGCTACGTTTAACTTGTTAAAAAAATATATATGGTGGTCCACATGTATTCCGACTGAAAGGACACTGTCAAAGTTTTAAACACGAGTTCAAAAGGTCAAATTATACCATTAGCGATTTTTGTTTTAAATTGACACTGTGGTGTCTCGGTAGAGAATCGCTTTTCTAGCGCTATAATCTGTGTTATATCCTCATTATTGGAAATGAATGAATGCTGTCGGTTATTCATCGGGTTTCTCGGCGCACTCCAGTTTTTCTATCATACATGTATATCCGATAGCCATCTAAGTTTAGTTTTTAAAATACCTACACTGACTGTACAAGGTGAAGATTTCACACTTAGATACAAAAAAGGTCAAACATCTGTCAACTGAAGGTCATTAAGGTTATGCAATACGAGACTCTTGGTGACCCTGGTATTTTCCAAACAATTACTGCATAAAGAATCTGGACAAAAAATTGGACAATGAATCTAAATTAGACGATAAAGAATTATTGTTGAATTAGTGATTTAGATTTTTTTGGAAACTGGATGATGTTTTTAATAGTGTGACTTATCGGTATTACAGAGTTTGCAGATTTCAGAGATAGAATATTTTACTTTTTGTTACTTACCTACTTAATTTTACTTTGTATTATGAAAACAAAACACATGAAATACGGTGATATTTTGATTTTTTTGCACATGTCTAACGATAGTATGAATATTTTTCAGCTATGAATTGGGGGAAATGCGAGGATGGTTCGAGTAGGATAGGATGTGGTCCCCAAGAAGAATATTACAACTGTGCGGATATATCCATCTTACCTTCCGAGACGATCCTCAGAAGAAATATCAAAGAAGGGAAACAGATGTCGGGATCGGCGTTCCAATATTTACAAAACGATTCTACAGTGGAACCAATTGTCCCTATTTTCGATTTCAATGAGCGAAATAATCGCATGTCAAACAAAGCAGCGAGTGGAGAGGTACAGGTGAGGAAGGATACTAAACCTGCGTTTCCTAGTGCCTCTATTGGAAAAGTTCCAAAGCCAAAAGGTATTATATTGCCATATTTAGGGGAAATAACAGCAAATTCCGATCAACATATGGATATAGGCACCCAGGTTGAAAACAAAGCCAAAGAAAATATCAATCCCGTAAACCTTCTTAATCGGTTTAAGTCAACTTCAGAATTCAAAGGAAAGATTCTGTCGCGCACCAAGCGAGCCACTTCTGTAACACCAAACCCAGCTACACAAGTACATAGTAGTTTTTCTTTAAAGAAAACGACCAAGAGTTTTTCAGGTTCCAACGCCCATTCTAATCTGGGACACACATCTGGGCGTCTTGGATCGATGAAAGGCCAAACTGGAGTTATTTCTCCTCCACTTGCAATCAAAACAGGCAAGCAAACATCACCTATGGTCTTCAAATCTTCTTCATCATCTTCATCCTCCACGATATCACGACCATCTCCATTAACGTCCGTAAAGTGGTCTGCGTCATCCCTAAGCTCAAATCCAGGATCATCATCTTCAGGCTTTGACAGTTCTGTTCCAATCCGAAGTGGTCTTGCATCACGTGTGATGTCTGGGGCCATTGGACCAAAAACAGTTCATGCCATATCTTTTGTTGTTAACAACACCCATAGCGGTATTGACAAGCAGCCTCACTCCGCTGTCTCTCTAGCATTACGGAAGCTAAAAAAGCTTGTGAAATATGTAAAAGAAGGTGGAAATGCGGAAACTATTCAGACCGTTCAAGTCACAAATACACCTAGCGGTGCTATCAGAAAGGTTATCCGGACAGAGATTAGAAAGAAAAACATGGGTGTAACACCATCTTTCATTGCTGGTGCAAACCAAGGCTCCCTTAAGATTTCTGCAAAAGATTTCTTAAACGGTAAACCAACATCGAATAGAATGTCTTCTTTCAGTGGATCTGTGGGTGTTCCTGTGCATACAGTTGGGGGATCTACAGAAGTCAATGTAAACCAACGATTCCAGGCAAATAGTAAAACACCATCTGTGTCTATGAAGATAACAAACACAGCAACAAAACATGTGACTTCAAATGGGCATCAAAAACCGGAAGTGGAAGTACAATCGATTAAAGAGACAAAATCATCAATAGTAACAAACAATGTCATACGACAATCTGATAGTATAAAAGTTCAAAACAATAATTCAAATCAGCAGATGTCACTGGCATCACCGAGAGAAACCAATATTGACTCACAAAACAGCGTGAAATCCACGTTTGAAAAGAAGATGGAACAATCAAAACCAATTACTACGGAGACGAAATCAAAAGTAATTTCTTCACCTCAATCAATAAGCTCATCACTTAGCTCGATTTCTTCCCCTCAATCAATGCTGTCCAATGCAGTAATTACCTCAAGAAACACCAGAATCGATACAGAGCAACAGGCTACAAAAAGTCGGCTGTCATATCCTCAAACAGTAGTAGTCCCAAGCACTGATAACAATTACGTTCGTCCATCATCAATGTCAGGCCCCTCCCTTATCATTGCCGGGGGATCGCTGTCTAGCCGTCCTGCTGACCTCGGATACAATAAAATGTCCCAGGTGACGGAGACAGAAGCCAAGCAATCTTTTCTGAAGACACAGCAAATGATTTCGGCCCAACGAAATGAAGATTTATATCAATCATCGGTCAATGCTGAAACAAATATTGGAAAACAATTAGACCCTGTTGTAATTTCTGACACTGTATCAAAATCGGATCGAACAGTATCAAAACCCGATACACCAAGAGATAGGCCGATGACAAACGTTAACAAATTTATTCACACTGTAAGTGAGGAGAAAGGCAGAATAAATACACCGACAAGACAATTTGAGAAAATCGAAATCCGATCGAATAATAACTTTTCACCGAGTAGGGATGCAAAGAATTCCTTTTCTGCCAGACATGACATTGCAGCAGTGGATAAAAGAAAGAGCAATACGAGAGAAATTCTGAATGCAAATCAAGTTTTTCGAAATGTGAAGTCTGAAGCGATAGAAAAAATTCTACGGGAAAAACAAGAACCCAATCCCAGCAGAAAAATTGCCCATAAAATGGCGTCTGACTCGAAACAAGTGCGACCAGACACGACCCGTACGAAATCTGTGGAAGTCAACACGACATCGGTTAGGAAGGTATCCTCAAAGCCATCAACATCATCTTCCTCATTTTCTTCTTCAGTGTCCTCATTTTCAGTTTCGTCAAGTTCTCAAGCAAGTAATACATCATCAGTCTCAAGCATGATCCCTGGTACCAAAAAATGGCAAGCCATTCCAAATCAAGGAAATTTAAAAATCGAAACCACGAAAGTAATTCGCCAAATTCAAAGCCAAGCTGATAATAAAAATATTGATACTAACACACCACTTGAAACAAGCACTATGGATAATTTGGATGTCATTACGATCCGTCCCAATGACGTAACAACAGTTCCAACTGTATTAGAAATTAGTTCTAAGGTTATTCAAGATCCAGGCGCTGAAATGGTCAGAAGTGCCTCTGGTATTGTTGACACAACACTACCACCACAGATACCACCAAGTACTAATCCACCAGATAGTGGTTCTTATACAAAAACTTCGCAAACACAAACAAATGATCAGATAATTTCAAGTCCTATACTTATAAAGGGAAGCATCAATATCGGTGGTACTGGTGGAGCACAGTGGGGGATTTCTAATGGTTTAGACGGTTTACATCAAAATCAAAATTTAGTTGTAGACGGTCTCAACCAAGGACTTGGACTTGAGTATGGCATAAATGACCCATCTTATCAAATTAATTTTAATTTGCCCTCTACCTCGCAGAAAAACGTAGGTGGAAATACCTGGATAGAGACATCTGGATTAAACACTCAGCAAATGGATTCATTGTTAATGGACCAAACCTCATCTTTAGCCTCTCAGTCTTCCTACTCTAGTATGTCAAGCAATGTCGGCGAACAATTTTTGACAGCAGATTCAGGGGTAAACATCCCCCTTCCTCCAGGCGATAACATCCCCCTTCCCCCAGGGGAGACTGGTATGATGATTGATGGTATGCAGGAGATGCAAAATGCCGATTTATTTGTTCCCTATGACACAAATATGATGACTGGGGTCGATCAGTTTGGTACCGGATCATCGACAGCTGATATAAGTTTTACACAAGGCGCCTCACTTGACGGTATTCCTCAAGGTGCTCAGATTTCGTCAAATTTTGGTGGACAAGCATTATCGTCTGGTTTCGATGCAGGAATCATTCCGAGTGGAATGGACCACACTCTGCTAAGAATGACAGATACGTCTGCCCTAGACGTTGGTCCAGTCCTTTCTGCGGGTGGTCAAGTCGCACACGACAGTGCATTTGGACTTGGTTTTGTCACTTCATTACCGGAAACAACACCACCACCTACCACCACCACCACCACCACAACAACAACAACAGCAGCAACAACTACGACAACTAGAGCCACAACAACAACCTCTACAACACAAACTCCAACTACAAGTACAGAACAATCAACAACTACACAGGCACAACCTATAACAACAACTAGAATCCCAACAACAACAACAGAAACTACAACAAAAAGGCCAACAACAACAACTCAAATTCCAACCACTCAAGTCCCAACAACCACAACAGAAGCTACTACAACTCTAGCCCCAACTACACAAGCAATTACAAGAGAAACTATACAGGCATTGCAACCTCTTGTTCAAACTGTAGATTTTTCCGTATCAAAGACATCTTCAGTGTCTGAAGCTAAATCGTCGTCGATCGGATCCAATACAAAAGTTGAAACAAGCCCATCAGACTCGTCATACACAATATTTTCTGTGGAAGAAGCACCTAAAAAATTAACTCCACCTCCTGCTCCGGTCATCAAGCAAGTCATTGTTTCAACAAATGAACAGATTGATATGGCAGAGAGACCTATACCAGAGTTAAAAGCAGTTTCAGCTCAGCATATATCCTCTAGTCAAACCATTGAAGGGAAATCTGCACAGAAAACTGATTCCAATGCGGAGGTCAAGGTTACGAAAGATTCGCAAAGTAGCACACTCAAAGTAACGAAAACAGCAGACACTTCAAATGCAGAGCTCATCTCTAAAGGTAGTGTTTTTGGTAAGACGGATGTTGAAACAACAGGCACTTCAGATGCACAAATCAAAGGTATAAGTGAAACTAGTGTCAAAACATCATATGAAACTAGCGGGAGAATCAGCACTGCAGATGAGTCATTAGGAAATGCAATCATAAATAAGTCAAACTTTAAATCGGTTGATGTTGAACGAAAAATTACAGGGAAGAACACTGGTTTGAACTTAAAAACAAAGCAGGACAATGTTGTTTCTAAACAAAGCAAAAGCCTTAGTGAAACCGTAACAGATACCAAAACTGAGAAATCCAAAAGTACCGGTCAGGATCCCAACGCTATATTAGCGAACATGTTTAAAGCTCTTACAGACATTATGCTTAAAGTTCAAATGAGAGGCAAACAAACATTCCCCTATTCAACAGATCAGAGCCAAAAAATCCTGATGACTAACGCTATGGCAGGGGCCCCAACTGCCATTACACTGGAGAAAGCAAATACACAGACATCTGCAAGTTCCTCCTCCACTTCAGTTAATGTGGAATCAAAATCAGTTTCAGCCAGTGAAGTTGTTCAGGGAGATGTTAGGAAGGATAAGATTGCAACTGTTCCCTCAGAATCGCAAGTAATGGACACCAGTGCAAAGCAGTCTGCAAGTATTTCATCGGAATCTTCCTTAAAATCAATAACAGTGACTCAATCTCCTTCTGCTACTCAGCTTCCACCACAAACAGAGGCGCCTGCAGTAGAAGCATCACCAATAAACACCGGTGATACAAAAATATCAAATCTTGAAGCATCGTCTTTCAGCATGACAGAAAATTCTGCTATGGATATGACTGGTGTAGGAAATATTGATGGACAAGCAGTGGGCACGAGCATGATTGATTCCACTGGGATTGGGAATATGGCGCCTGAATGGGGTAATACTGCCATGACAGGAAATGTTGATCTCATGATGGACACTGCTAACTTAGGTACAGCTTCGAACAACGTTTGGGACACTACATATGTTTTTGACAATACAGCTACAGGTGTAATGGATGTAGGGACTGGGCCATCTGGTTCTTCCTGGGATACCATGTTTGTTGACTCTGTATTGCCAACGGACGCCACAATGACTGGAAGTTCAGCTGGGGGTTGGGATGCATCCTTCAATACAGAAAATACGGGAACCTCCACAGGTTCTTCCTTTTCTTCCTCCAAAACGGTTTCATCTTCATCTAAGTCAATTAGTTCGTCTTCCTCTCGCAGAGGGGATACAGCTTCCAAAGGACGAGTTCAAATGCGTGGATCCTCAGTAAAACAAGCTACAGGTCAAGAGTCCGCACGACCGATTATTCAACCACTGACTACACGCCCAACACCAGCACCGATCAGAAGAGTTGCATTAATTAAAACGACACCAGCTCCTCCACCTACACCCCCAATGAGGCGAATCACCACAACGCCCCAACCTACAACTCCATGGGACGCTTCTTTTGTAAACCTCCGATCATTGTCTGGATTCCAGATATCCGGAGGCGGATCAGGCGCATCTTCACAAAACACTGGCGCCTCAATGAGTGATTCCACTTCGCAAAGAAGTGGTCAATCATTTAACAATTTTGATAATGTTGCCAATTCAAATACTGTTGATGTTTCCAACTCATTCAACAGCATTGATAACTCTAAATCCTTCAAACGAGGCGGTGTAGATACATTCAATTCCTTTGATTCAACTAATGCACTCCAGTCGGGAAGGAGAGGATCCTTCTCAGCCAGTTCATCTAGCATGATGCAGTCTGGTAGTTCGTCAAATGTGGGACCAGTGGTTCCTACCGAATCTAGCCAGGCTGCTTGGGGGCTAGGAGTGGAGGCTTCCTCAAACAGAATGAACACCATGAACACTCAAACAGCATTCAACGCTCAGATGACCGGGAACAACAACAAATGGAACAACTTCCTTGAGGTAGGATCCTCAAGATTTGATATACCTGTTAATGTCCCTCCTCCTACCACTACAACAATGGCTCCTACTACCACGACGCCATTACCGACAGAGCCTCCTGTGATTATTGACGTGAATGATCTGACTCCAGAGTCTGTGGACCCGATATCCAGGTAAGATCACTCTAAACGTCTGTTTACACATATCCAAATAAGATCAACCCAGAAGTCTTTTGACCTAAAGTCTAGGTAACATCATTGTAGAAATATGTGAATCCAATCAGCTATTTTGTATTTTTTAGCTCTAAATGCATGACTCATAATATACAAACCAATTATATATAAAGATTTTGCCCCTTGTCTTCACACACCCATTTGTAATGAAGTTGCTTTATCAAACGTATTGCAAATATTAAAATCAACCTAAAAAAGATTTTTTCATAAACATTGCATATATTTTGTAAGTTGTTCAATATCAGTGAGTATGATTGATAGTTTGTATTCATATTTCATATCATATATACATGTACTTCTGACTCATGACAGTGATTTCTCTCTCTTTTTTTTTTTTATAGGAACGTTATGTTAAGCATGATTCGCTCAATGGGACAAAACAAACAAACGATTCTCACACTTCTTTACACTACCGGTGCCGACTTCCTAAGATCCATGAATATCAATCCTGCCCATCTAAAGGGATCCGTAAGTACCGCTGTACTGAACATTCTACCGGAACTCAGACGCTTCCTACGACTTCCAAGACGACGAAGCTTTCCCGGGGACCCATACATCGTGGGTAAAGGATACAGGAGTCAAATTAGAAGACAACAGACACAGCAACGTCAGCAGCAATATTCGTCCTATGATATGAACAATACAATGAGTGGATCCAATCAAAATTATCAACCGCCACCACCACCTACGACACCCGATCCCGTTCAGCGAGCGGTAGAATCTGCCATGAGCAAACAGCTAATTACGATGTTAGGTTTGGCACCGGAACCACCGGATCCGCCAGCAGGAGGTCGTAGAGGACAGGGAGGAAGAGGTCGTGGTGCAGGAGGCGGATGGGGTGCACCGGATCCATGGAATACGGCAGGTGGAGGAGCAGATCCATGGGGAGCAGGTGGTGGAGGTGCAGGTGGTGGAGGAGCAGGGCCAGATCCTTGGGGAGCTCCTGCAGGTGCTGCTGCTGGTGCTGCTGATCCTTGGACACAGCCTGGTCCTGACCCGTGGGGAGCTCCTGCAGGAGGAGGTGGAAGGATGTCACGTCAATGGCAAGATGTGCTTGGTCTGACTCCTGAGCCTGGAGATGTTCCTCCCGGTCAGCAAGGTGGTGGAGGTGGAGGTGGAGGAGGATGGGGTGGAGGAGGAGGCGGCGGATGGGGTGGTGGAAGAGGAGGTAGAAGGCGAGGAGGAGGAGGAGGAGGAGGATTTGGAGCGTTGGGTAGATTAGCCGGTATGATGATGGATCCTGCGGAAGCTGCTGAACTGGGTCTCGGTCCCGGTCCACGAGGAGGTGGCGGAGGCAGAGGAGGAGGAGGAGGCGGAAGACGAGGTCCCATGAGTAGAGGGCGTGTCATGCAAGAGATTGCTGAAGCCTTTGGGTTTTAAACTGCTATAAGATTCTGACGGATAGGGTTCTTCCCATTTTCAGACAATGTGTTTCATAGCTATTGCTACCTTCCTCAGACTGCAAAAGTGTTTTGCAAACAAGGCAGAACTACAGTCTAACCGTATTTCAAGCGACATGCTGAGGAAATGTCCTACATATCTATGTTTTAGGTTTGGTTTTTCTATGCGTATAAGTGTGCATTTATGATTATCAGTATAGTACATTACAGTAAAATATTAAATGTTTCCGGCTTCGATGAAAGTTTTGCACACACAAAATAATTAGGAAGGGCATTTTCTCATAAATCTGGCTGCTGTTTTTGTTTAGCATGTGTGTACAGCGAACACTTTATCTTTGCATTGCATTTGATATGTGGTGGACATAACCCCTGTCAACTCTTAGTACCCCTCTTTAATGGAAGGCAGGATTGATCGCTAACGATAGGCGCCAGAATATAGATCTATAATTGTGACGTGGCTATGTGTCACGAGCGCCCCTCTTTACATCGTGCCATATAAGAACCGCACCGTAAAATAGATCCATCATTTATATCTTCAAATAAATAATACACCTCTATCCGTAGAAATAATACGATTGGTCTATGGAAAAAAAATATCTGTCAGATTCTTTTTTCTAAATTCTGTATATTTAGGATATCGTTTTAAAATGAATATTCATATCATTAGAAATATTAATATATGCGGTAAATAGAAAAAAGCTATACATTGATGTTCATCAGTATTGTTAAACTTTTATTATCATTTGTAATTATAAAGCCTAAATATGTACAAAGTTTAGAGGGCACGAGAAATAATATGCAAAAGTACATGTAATCTTGAATACATGTACGTTATTTATTCACCTTCAATTTAACTTATATGTAATATATGTCAAATGTATTAAGTAAAGCGTTAGTGACAAAAAACCCTCCGATTTAATCCTCCCCCGGTAAAACTGTTATTGTTAGATATAATAATAATATCAATTTGATGCTTTGTTTCGTCAACCAACGATATAAAAGTGATTGTTCCGAAAGTGTCCGCCTCTTTGTTTTTGACATGTTTTTGACCAGTGTTGTCAGACGGTGTTACTGTTACGTAGCTTGAGTAAGAATGACTGTGCTTGTTAGGGCCCTAAGCGTGTGTGTGTGTGTTATGCGAGGTATTTTATCGCTAATAAATATCACAAACAATATTGTTCTTTCTTTTCACTCTTCATTCGTCGAGTTTGCACGATATGGCGAAGCAAGACAGACAATGTATCTTACAATATAAATACAGAGACATGTATGACAGAAAAGCAACTAATACGGCGGCGCGTTTATCACTTAAAATATTTGTCGGTCCTACCTACAATCGGCTATTCCTATTTATTGATATGTACATTGTTGCTGATGCTATTTCACTCTTATCATACATTGGAATCGAACATTTTGAAATAATTTGATGATCAACAAATATACTTTTAACAAAAAAGTAGGCAAATTGTAAACAATTCCCGAAATATCGCCCTTTTTTCCGAGCTTCGATCATGTATTGCCTTTTGAAACTTCAATTTCATTTTACTTTGAAGTGAAACATCCTCTGAAAATATTTCATCTTGAATGTTTACGTGATATGATTTGGAAGGTTTGAACTCGATATCTTTTATTGTTAAGTCGTACACGTAATTTAAAGTGTATTTTTACCAAAAAACAAGGGGCCTTGAGATAGTACGAGACTCGAGGAAGTTGCTAATCTTTGTTATATAGGTTTCTTAAAAAGAGAAGTAAACGATTAACAGGGTCAGAGGTAGATCAAGAATTTTTTTAAAAGGGGAACGGGTTGTTTCCCAAATTTGTACATTTTCAGTTCAAATGTGGGTGGACTGATCGCCCCAAAATGTAACAAAAGATATTTGTTGGTTAAAAATATTTAGTAAAAGGGGGCGCCGTGGGGATGGGATGGGGTGCATGATAACCACATTAGGTCCTCCACCGGTGGTCCATTTGTCATTGCTTACCCCCCTTTCCTTACAAATCTAAGCATTAGGATAAAAATAACTACCGCGATAATATTAACGGAAAAGGGAGTGTAATCCTTCCCTTCCCGAAGTGTAAGTATTTGAAATACAATTAAGTTAGATTAGAAAATATACATGTATCTGAATAATCGTTAAATGAGATTTGAATATTTATCAGTAAGGAAACTTTTGATGTTGCTTGTTTTGATGTTGCTACAACGAAGTTTTTTCTGTGGAGACAAGACCATTCAAGCATATTTGTAATTTACAATTCATGTAAGAACATCAGGGCAAAGTAAATAAATAAAAAAAAATGAATGATAAAATAAATGATAAAATTTGAAATCATTTAATAAAAATAGCGTATTACATGTAAAATCCAAGAAAATATTGAATGAAAAATCCTTATTACAAAATTATAACAAGAAATGTTTTATTTAAAACCAAAAACTTCAAATGTCACTAATGTTACAATTATTTCTGAGCTTCCTCCAGTGGTGGATCGAGAGAGTGGTTACGGGGGTTGCAAACAACCCCTTAGGTTGAAAGATTTTAACAAAAAATAATCTTTTTTGCCGGTTTTGGGATTTTTATTCCCCCTTTAAGAAATCATTACTACATGTACAATAGGAAACAATGGCGGTCGTTGGTAGCTGGAAATTGTACTTTCACTTTTGCCTCTCTGAGCATTTTTGATAAATCGGTTTTCCCATTTCCCTTGGGTAGAACTTTGATGCTGAAAACTGCACAAGAAGTAAAATCCTTGCAGAAAACTTGGATTCACCTATGATAAGATAACTCGTGGTCGCCACCTTGTAAGCGGTACCAGATAGTTTCCACCTACATGTATGATGAGATAACTCGTGGTCGTCGCACTGTAAGTGGTACTGGAAAGTCTCCACCTAAGAGGAGATAACTCGTGGTCGCCGCCCTGTAAGCGGTACCGAATAGTCTCCACCTGCAGACAGACGTAATTGATTCAAAATGTGCAAAATTGGGGTTGATACTCTTAAAGATTCATGTTGATTCAATGTTGATATATCAAACACATTTTCAATGTTAAGACATCACTAAATGTGAAACATTTCCTGAACGTTAAACCTGAACTGCCGCGTCTTTTCTTGGTTAAAACTCCATATGAAATGCAAAAATTGTTGAAAGTTCAACTTTTTCAAACGTAGAAATAAATTTGGAAATGCTACGGTAACTTCTTAAACCAAAATAGCATTTACTTCAAGACGAAACAACTTTGGAGTTCTGAGCTGTTTCAACAGTATTGACATTTCGACATTCATTCAACGTTTTATCACGACCTATTTTGGTTACTTCCCTTTGTAATATATGTATGTATTGACGTCATATCAGAGGATTATCATCTCTAAAAGTAACAATAATCTAATAAATATACATACACTTTTCATAGAAATAAGAGAAAGCTTTGTTAATAAACAATTGAAAAATATCAATCATTTTTAGGTAGGTTAAACTAGTTTTTATATTAAATTTGTACAATCTAAAGTGCTTTTCCTGGTAAAATTGTTTCAAAGTTCGTTCTGATAATCTTTGCTGTATTGCCATCCATGATTCTTCAATATATTATATATTCTATTGTAAAATTTTGTGGTTTTTAATGGGAAAAATCAACAAAGTATTTTTGATTGATTGATTGTATCTTGCTTAACGTCTCGCTTGAAAATTTTTCACTCATATGGAGACGTCACCAAGACCGGTGAAGGGCTTCAAATTTAAGCCTATGCTCGGCGCTTACGGCCATTGAGCAGTGAGGGTTCTTTAGCGTGCCACACCTACTGTGACACGGGACATCCGTTTTTAAGGTCATCTCCGAGAACCCGTGACATTCACACCTGATGCCGAGCATTTGGAGATGGAACTGTCACTACCTATTTTAACGACTTAGGTCTGTCGCGGCCGGGATTCGAACACCGGTCTTCCGCATGCGAGGCGAACGCTCTAATCTCGGCCACCGCGGCGAAGTAATTTTGATTAATGTACAAACACTGTATGAATTTTTATTGTGAATCATTTGAATCCAATGATTTCAAATGTTAATCCTATTTCAATCATTGCACAGTCATTGTTTAACATAAATTCTATCTACTATAAATGTATCAACATTTATTCAACGTTGAATGGAAACATCAGAATTTCATCGTCTGTTTATTTTCAAATCCTACCCGAGTTTTAACAATCCTAACGTTTCCAGTGTTAAATCGGTATTGGTGTGCTTAATGGAAACAAAGTATTTTTTAAGAATTTGTAAAGTGTAGCGTTGGCAAAACACATCATCGTCCTCTTATGGGGTGATTATAGAAACCATGTTATCGTGCTATCAAAGGACAGATCACTTTAAGTATAGAGAAGAAAATACACAAAATGCTATTCCTTTAGTTCCAGTGCTCTCCCTTTTACGATTTCCTACAGGTATTTCATGTAAAGAATGTTTGTGTTTTATCATACTAATATTTAGTCAATCTTTCAGTGAAGAGAAACTAATTATCAATCAACTTATAATGAAATAGTAAAAGTTCTTAATAATTATACAGCATATGATGAAATAGTAAACTTAGCTCTTTAATGTGTAGGGTATAAAAGTTCCTTATCGTAAATGAAACAATGCATGGTCTTAAAAGAATATCATCATATTATTTCTGTTGAAAATAAACTTATGATTTGAATGTCTGTTCAATGTTTCATCCACTACTCCCTACCTCGGCAGATTTAGTAGGAGACTTGCCCCTCAGAATACTGAGTTTATGGACGAGGGGACAATTCTGAGCACACATCAAAAAGTGTCAACGGATGAGAGTGGAAAATAATTCTTTCCCCATAAAAAAAAAACCATGAAGGGGCATTGGAAATATTGAAGGATACATCATTAAATAAACGCTGTCTAGAACGACATTTACCGATACCTTCTAGATTTTTCAAATTCCTTACATTGTCCCGGCATGATTGTCACAAAATGGGACTATCGTGAGTTGAATAGAGTCTAATCTTTGTTTTCATTGGTTAGTGAACCACTGCGTCCCGTTCTCACGCCGACAAACAAATCATTCTCATCGATAAAACGTTTTAATGGCTTTCTTTAGGTTGTTGGAAAGCTTGTCAAGTAATTTGAACTGTTTTGAAATATTTTTGTTTAAACACTAGGCACAACCATTAAACTGTTTCTCGTACATGTAATCTCATTGGTTAATAACGATTTCATGCAAATGAGCGTGATTGAATTATCCGATAGTCGGTTCTGCACGATAGCTATAAAACTCGTACTGACTGTACAATGGGAAAAGAGGAGATTAGCGGGTCGTTTTGTTTTTATGAAGATAAGTTTTGCGTAGGGGTTTTAATGAAGATGTAAAATTGGGACTTCACACGCGCGGATCTAGGATTTCTTTCCAGAGGAATTACGGATCCCATCCTCCTCTCGATCGGCTTATGCTTCATGAGCTAGGCATCCACTGTTGTGAAATGAAACTAAAAAGGATAATGAAATGAAACTGAAAGGATTATATTCGATAAGAACAATGATGACAAAAAGAAACGGGCATATCTTTTTCAAGATGATTTTTTCCCAATGTAAATATCTACCAAATAGGAATTTAACTAGCAAAGAATGTGTGTTACTATAAAACCCGAGTATCTACCAGATGTTTACGTCATGCACTATATTACCGTACCCTAGTTGGGTGGGCGTTCACTTCACAGCTGGGCGGGTCTGGTTCGATTTTGACGCCAGCGTCGCGTCAAACTTGAGATATTCTAACATGCATGATTGTTCTTTCGCCCAGCGACGGGAATCAAAAGTGAAAGTCACGTGTATAGGGGCTAAGCCGAACTCTGTGATACCATAAATATAGTTATATATATTTATGGTATCACCGAGTTCGGGCTAAGCCCGTTTTGGTCCCGAACGCTGTGTTACTATAGATATAGTTATAAATATTTATATCATCACAGAGTTCGGGCCCAAAACGGGCTTAGTCCCTGCGGTCAAGTGTATTTGACTTTAAAAATGGAGGTCCCCTGTCACGATAGGCGTTGTCACGATAAAGAACCGCCGCTACGGCACTGAGCGCCACGCATAACAAGTAGGTCTGAATTTATGGGAATTCACGTGACGCTCGCGAAGGCCTTACGTGAGTGAACATTTCTCGAATGGGACGTGAACAATATACAAACAAACAACTGGCATAAAAATATGGCATGTCAAACTTTGCAATAGTGGATCATTTTCCATTTGTATTGATTATATATAATTTTCCATTTATATGGTATAATTTCCACTTATATTGCAAAGGTTTTCTTTTGTATTGCATATTGTTTTTATTTGTATTTTATAATTTTTCATTTATAGTATTGTATCCGAGGATTTTCATAAGTCAAATTTTAGACTGTATCGTGTTGAAAACGAGCGAGATGTTCCGGATGCTCTAACACAAGATAAACTGGTCTCCTTTTTCCGCGCAGGACTTTTTGTTGTATGCCCTTCGAGAATTTACATGAATCACTCATATTGAGACGTCACCAGCTGTAGGTGAAGCACTACAAATTTAGACCTATGCTTAGCGTTCAGGGCCGTACCAGTGAGGGATCTTTAACGCGCCAACGCCTGCCGTGACACGGGCCTCCTGGTTTTAAGTTCATACACGAAAGACAACATTATTGCCGAAAGTTTGGCGAAGGAGCAATCGCTACCCATAGTTACGGGGTTTGTACTCACGGCCTACCGCTAATAACTCAAACGATATATTTCTGAGTGACAGCGACCGGTTCTGTGCAAGACTATTAAACAGTATTTTTAGTGGTGCCCCCTGAGCCTCCTCCAAGGTTTCGCCCTGAACTCATGGGTGGGGGTGTTTCAAGACAGCATCCCGGATACCTATCCATTTACTGCCCGCTTGTTTAACGCGAGGTTGCTGAGCGAGGGAAAGTTCGTACGCCGTCAACCGCAATATGGACGTATATAAGCGACAAATTTAATTTTTCGAGGGGGAACTTCACACCATTGCATCTAGCGAAAACGGAACTTTTTGCAAAGCATGACTTCTGGACTTGGCGTCGATTAAATCATCTGGAACACTTCCCGTGGGGGTCCTGGTTAGAATAGGTCCTCAGTACTCCTTGCTTGTTGTAAAAGGCGATTAAATAGGGCGGTCCTTCGGATGAGACCAAAAAAACCGAAGTCCCGTGTCACAGCAGGCGTGGCACGATAAAGATTTCTCCCTGCTCTATGGCCATAAACGCCGAGCATAGGACTAAATTTTGCAGCCTTCCACCGGTAAAGGTGACGTCTCCATATGAGCGAAATATTCTCGAGCAATAATCAATCATCTGGAACACCTCGCATATTATTGATATGCGATAGCTGAAGATTAAACCAATGAAATCCTTTGTAACAAAAAAAAAAAAAAAACAAAAAAAAAAACCAATCCCCGGATGAATTATACAATACAAATGATTTCTAGGTAAATAAAAATCATATAATACAAATAAAACGTTATACAACACAAATGAACAAATACACAAAACTAATATAAATATATAGAATACAAATGAAAATATACAATACAAATGAAAAATTATAGGAAATAAATGAAAAATATACAAGACAAATAAAGGTAATACAATATGAATTAATAGAATACAAATGAAAATATACAGAGCAAATAAAAAATTATACAGAACAAATGAAAAAAAATTCCAATATTGCAACGTTTCATATACCATAAATCAAACACTATTATGATGTGCAAAGCTGATAAATTGCAGTCAGGTACTAAAATTGAATAATCTACATAAATTTCCTAAAAGTATAACAAGTAATGAAATAAAATACATTTATTTTCCACATTTCAAAACTTAATGAATATACATATAGGTCTTAATACAATCGCAAAAGCATGAGGTCCTTCATCGCACTCAGTAGTAAAGGGTTGTGTTTAGTCTACCAATTACTATAAAATCCGGAAATTTTGTTTCTGCCTCCGCGTTTTTGTGCCATTATTCTATCAGCCCGTGATGGTCTTTCCAATTCTGGGTCAACCGGATCCGGAAGTGATTTGCTCATACTAAAATTAAAAACAAACGTGATACCAGAATAAGAAGTATGTGTGAATTTTTTTCCGAGAAGGAGCGAGAAAAGGAGAGAAAAAGAGAAAAGTTTATGATTACTTCTTATTCAATTCGAAAAAAGTGACTTACGTATCGTCTCTACCCGTCCTAGTGTACACTTCTCGAAGTAAAACCTCTGTCGGTATATCTGAAAAATATAAAACACGGATCAATATTGTTTTCTTATATGCTTTGTGAGTAATATTTCTTTCATATCTGAGGCCCATGCTTCTTCGAACCTAAGCACACAATGAATAAATACCACATACACAGTATTCTCACATCAACTCTAACATCTGACCTTGCTGCAGTTTTATAAGTGCAGGGACCGAGCTGTTGAGAGGCGGCGAATTTTGGCAAGGTTATTTTACTGTATGTAAATATCAAAGCTTGTGGTATGTATGTAAAAATATAGCATCCTTCCCTGCTCTTTCTGCTGTTCCATCGTACTAGTAGAACTTTGAAACACTTGTAAACGCAAGGTGCTTAATCATTAATTACATGCACACATAAAATCATTAATGCGATATTCGGCATTAAATTTTCTGAGTTAATATTAGACAGAAATGCTATGTAATGTTACCCACGTTAAATTAATTTAACAATGAAATTAATGTAGGTTACTTTAACACCTTCCTAAACCCATGGTGATGGGCTTAATATTTAACAATTTAGATGTAACAGTCCAGATATGCCGGCCTAACAAGGGAAACCCATCTTCCACAAGCAGTTAAAACTATCTGTTGGTGAGTTAATTAGCATAATTACACGAGATCTGAACGAGATCTGGGTATTTGTGGATCCATTGTGGTTCACAGTGTACGTTATTGAATTGATAAGCCGCTATTAAAGTGACACAAACTGTCTGACGCGGAACAAAACGGAAATATTTTGAAATGCAAATAAGATACTTTTACTCAATGGTTGTGTTGTAAATATGTGTCTTATTATTAGATAGTATCGGCATTATCGCAATTCATAGACCGAACCTTAAAAAAATGTACTGTTTCGAATTTCATATATTTTTTTTCCAGCTCTCGAGATCATTTCATGCAGACTATAAACATGACGTGCCGTTTTGTCCAATTTTTAGACTATCTGACGTTCGCATATGAATATACTTAGGGGTGTGTATTTATGGACAAAAAAAGCACGTGCTTAACGAGGAAAAACTGACATTTCAATCAATGCCCAATCACATGCCCTCTGGTTTTCCGATTATCCGTTTATTTGCCGTTTCTGATCGCATCAATTAAATCGCGTATCGATAGTATCCTTAATGAACTTTGCACAAAAGAGGCAGCTTAGTTAAAGAGTTTGTCGGAATACTAGAAATTTGATATACAAAAGGTTTTGCTCCCGGACAAGACATTGATTTAGGAAAAATTGCATGGAACGACAGTAGGGGCAATCGATGAACAACAGGACAAAGTAAACATGTATATAATGTCGGAAGCAGTTTTAATGAAAAATTATCATTACTTTATCAAAATTATTTTATTTTTTTTAAAACTATTCTTCACGGTGAAATTTGTTAGATTAAAAATTCGATCAATATCAAAACTTCATAACATTTTAATAAGTGCTATCTAATTAAAAGATGAAATTGCATACCTTGTAAACATGTTTTGTGGAAGTTTTCCTGTTGCATTGTGGGTAAAGACATGGCTGCCATCATTCCATCAAAGGATTTCGAATCTCCAAGAGCTCTTTTTTGTGTACAGATACCTAGAAAAAAAGGATGAAACTATTTACTGTAATGTACCAAGTAGCTCGTACATACAATCTTAACACTTTCTAAGCATGAAATTTGAGGTGGATCTAAAAGATGGAGGTGTGATGGTGTGAGTGACGGATTATCTTTGACAATGAACATGATTTATATCATTTCACACTTAGAAAGTACAGAACAGTTTGAAAATAAAGCCACGTCATGTAAAACATATGGATGGTCAATCGGGGCCTATAGTAATTCTTAAAGCATAAACACTGTTCGGTATTTATACAAATCACCCTGTGTTCCAATCTACAATTTACAACCTCCAACCTATCCACACACCCCCTCTAAAAAAAAAAAATTAAACGATTTTTTTTTTATTTTTTTTTATTTTTTTTTTTTTTACAATGTAATAAGAAAGTGTGGCCGTGCTAATAGGGGCACTTTATCGGTTTGAAATCCGGGTTTGAATGTATTATTATCATTTTAGATTCTTGTGTGAATTTTCTAAATTTTGGAATTATTTTTTTGCGTGTCTTATAAAAACTACGTTAGTGCGGCTGTAAACCACGGATTGAATAACAATTTTTAAAGTTTGAATGTAATAACTATGAAAGCGTAGTAACACTAGACTTCAGGTATTTTTATTAGAACTTGAATATTGTACTCCACTACATGGAGAATGCATCTTATACAAATATACATGATATAGGTGTAAATAAAAAAGGAAAGTATCAAATGAATTTTCTAAGAAAAGAAGAATGTCAAGCATTAAAAAGAAATGCGTATGAATCACATGTATTTAATTAATATATATTAGTGGTATATTTAAATTTTAATTCTCAAAAATACATGAGGGCTTCACGCCGGCATACTTAATAAAGTGTTGCAGTTTATACCCTCATGAAATGTCAAAACTGAAATTCACTTATATTTACATTCTACTTTCATTTATGCCGTCGAAATAGACGTGCTATATTTTTCAAGTAGTTTTGTATTCATGCGCGCCTTGTTTACAACTACAATGCGTTCATGAGAAAAACATTGGGGATGTAAATATCAAAAAGAATGAAGGAAGTATTGATTTGTACATGTATATTCGGCTTTGTCGATTACACAAAAGTTACACCAAGGTTCTAGTATTTTTATACCCCCCCCCCCCCCTACAAAAACCCAGTCCTTTCTTTCTTATATTGAACTTTTGTAAATGATAGCTTTTTTTCTTATGTAAGGTTGACAGGTCAATATTTTTTATCAAGACATGATGACATTGAAACAGCTAGATTTCTAACAGAACACGGGTGTTCGGACACTACCGTAGTGGTTAACGCTCTCGCTCCTCACCGCCGCGATCCGGGCTCAATCCCCGTGATCGACAGTGGTTGGGTGGGGGAGGGTAAAGTGGTCGCCCGCTCAGACACGTGAGTTTTATCCGGATACTTCGGTTTCCTCCCACAAATTGGCCTCCACCCCCATCGCTAGCGCCAACATCCGTGATAGTCCGTACATACAACATAACTACATTTTTTTGTAGTACTGGTATATAGCTAATGTCTATTGTCCTTTGTATGTGTAGTGATGGATTAAGGAAAAAGGGTTCTACACGTAAAACAATTTTAATATGTTCAAATTAGGAGGACTGCATTTCATACAGAGTTTTCAGCTGATTTCCTTTATGGAAAACCGTTTAAAACCAAATGTTTGAAAGTTCAAACGTGATTTATATTCAATATACACAGCAAATTAGGTCACCTTTGTGATTACCGAAACATGTAATATAAATCCTACAATAGAGTTGGTCAGAGTTTTTATAATGATAAAAAAATAACTTGTTGAAAATGTTTCAGAAAATGAACCGAGAATATTATTCTAAAACATATACTATCCTATATTTGGGAAATTATGTTTAAATCAAAGCATTATCATTAAGATTGTCGAAACAGACAGGATTATTGTATAAAAAATTAAAATCGCTCCTTAACAAATTATTTCCCCACTGGCTGATTTCCCGAGGTTTGTAACTAGTTGACGGTGTTTTATTTCAAATTTCAGCCGGAAAAAGATGAAGTCGGTGTGGGCGGTTTGTAGAGGGTCCGTACCTTCTCTATTATCTATTGTGACGCCGACACTGAATGAAGTGAACCGAATTCGCCCAGGCGACGAAATTTTGAAATAATAATAATATTTACGTTCTGCATGCTGGAACTTTTTTCGCCCCGCGTGTGGTTTTCCTCTATGTTCGTTGAAAATGATCTATCCCAGATTTGAATTATTTTAGAGTTAGTTTCTTGCTTGTTTAAGTTGAATGAATTTTGATTAGCGCCGAATTGAAATCGTCCATTTAGAATAAGATATAATTTAGCTAAAATAAAGCGGGGCGAAATTTTCACTCTGCACACACACAGCAGATCCTGATTCCGTTCCTCATAAAATGAACTCCATGTTGAATTGTAAAAGATATTAATAATAATAAAAAAAAGATTAAATGCATACAACACATTTAATCAGGATTTCTAGTTCGCTCACGAACAGCTGTTCACGTACGAAAGTATTTGTAACCGCGAAGCTGAAAATAAGTTATATAAACATCAACATTTGTTGACCATGATTCGTAAAATTGTCCGACGGTCACGGGTGTTTAATAAGAAATGTATTAAAAAATATATAAGTGTATATTTTGTCATTAAAACTAGCCATTTTCTGTTAGAACAGATAATATAACAGTAAGTAGACATTTTCTAGTCAGCTATAACGTTATCAGTTTTTGGAATGAAGATGTACAAAAAAAAAATGTAGAAAGAAATCCAATTTTCGAAAGTGTTTAAGTTTACATAATGAATACATGGTATTAAAATGATTTTTACGAACCATTCTAAGGCAACAGATATAGTTAAAAAAAACTTATAAGACACACATTTTAAAAGAATAAAGACCCTTTCTTACAGATTTAAAACAGTACATTAGATAACGATCTCTTCACAACCAAATATTAATTTCATAATAAATTCTGAACAGATGCTATGAGATCCGGGTGGCAATATAGGCCACGGAATGTGGAGAACAATATTTACATTCACTTGACTTCAAAAGATTGTCCACATTTGATGTCTCGCTATCTCACTACACAATCTATTCCACACATAGCAACGGTATTCTCTCATTGATACCGCATCTAATATCTCTTTCTCTCTCTCTCCCACCTCTCTTTCTCTCCCTCTATTTTTCTCTCCCCGTCTTTCTCTCTTCTCTTTTTCTCTCTCTCTCCCTCTTCCCCCTCTCTCTCCCTCTATTTCTCTCTCTCCCCTCTCTCTTCTCTCTCTCTTTCCCCATCACTTTCTCTCTCTCTTCCTCTCTTTCTCCATCTCTTTCTCTCTCTCTCTTCTCTCTTCCCTCTCTTTCTCTCTAGGTCTCCTCTCTCTTTCTCTCTCTTTCTCCCCCTTTCTCTCCCTCTCTCTGGCTTTTTGTACGGGATTTAAAAAAAAGTTTTCGTGATTAGCTCTCGAATTTCATTAACTTATAAATACGTCCTCAAACTTTTCACAAAGAGATGGGGGAAGATGTGTGTGGATTCCAGGCTACACAAATTGTATTTCATCACCCGATAGAGCACATGATGCCAGAGTGAAAAACAAATATAGATTTCATAGCCATTGCGAGTTGAAAACTGGTTTTATTCTCAAACTCGTTTCTTCATTAAAAAAAATTTTTCCCAAGAGTTCCTGATAAAAAAAAAGAAGAATATGATGGAACTCGAGTTTGAAAACAAACCCCGGTTACTACCGAGCACATGTCATGCGACCAGTTTCTCCCATAATGCACCTGAATCTTTTTTCTTCAGCTGAAGTCCACTCTGTTGAAATATATATTTACATGTAATATACTTAAAATGATCTCGGTGGAATGTACACGGGAAAAGTTCGAAGACTATTAAAAAAAAAAATTAAAAACCAATCATAATCGTCCCATTTATTATATTGTTGCTTATTTACGTCATCTTTGAAAATAAATACTGACATATCGCACAGTGGTATTTGGATATGAATTATAAACGCATTTTCGGTATGACTAAATTCCTTAAAGATATATCTGTAGAATAGTAAACTTTGCCAGACATACATATTATAACTATGGCGGGGATGTAAAAAACCATATAAGATAAACTAAATATACGGTACACACAAATGTTGCTGGAGTGCAAGGAAATATTCACTCCGGCGCAGTTCTGGTTTGGTTGAACATGTGCTCATTAGTAACCGTTTTTTTTTTTTTTTTTTTTTTTTTTTTTTTTTTTTTTTTACAAACTCTTGTTTCTTTTTTTTCAATGACACTCGACAAGCCTTGTGTCTTTTGAAAAGAAATTGAAATAAAAAAAATGAAAAACGCGAGTTTGAGAAAAGTCGATTACTAACTTGCGCTGGTTATTGAGCGCTGTCCCACACATCATCACTTAGAACGTCGCCGTTTTAGGAGAACATAAAAACGGCGCCGCGTGTTCGCGGTAAGGCTCTTGTAATTAACCTTTCCAAACGAAGGACACACAAGGACGACTGGAGGAGACTCGGGCGCGGATCCCGCTGGGAAATTTTTTAGCCAGAGTTAGAGACAACAATATTGGATTTCGATAAAAGTTAGAAACATATAAATGGAAATAGTGTAATTCATGGACTTTGATCGGGTTAATGTATTATTCAGAGTAAGAGAGAGAGAGAGAGAGAGAGAGAGAGAGAGAGAGAGAGAGAGAGAGAGAGAGAGAGAGAGAGAGAGAATCACATTTCTGCTTCTTAAATTTCACTTTTAAATAAAAAATGATTAGTTCTCAATGATTCGTGACATATAATAGAGAGATATGTACCATCAGACACGTTTGGAATTGGTTTCGCAGACTTCGCTATTTACAATACAAAAAGACAGTTTTATTAAAATAATGAATACGCGTAAAAACATGTTTATCAATAATTCAATGTAATGTTCTGTGTTGGCAGATTTCTACTGTCCAGTAATTCTAACCTCGAATAATTCTGAGAGAAGCGAGATATAAAACTAACATACTCAGTCGCGTACTTAAATTCAAGTGTTTCTAAGCAGCTTGCACTTTTAGAACAATCTAATTTTTTTTTTTAGCATAGAACTTTTGTTTTAAAGAAATACACACAATGCTCAAAGCCGCAATGTCTGTATATAATTAAAATACACATTTTTACACACAATATTTACATTTTGCAAAGACCATTTTCAATAAAATTCAATGGATTTGCTCAAAATTGTGATTGTCAAATTCAATTGTAAATTCCGTAGAATGGAATATACTCTCAACAATGCTTTACTCATGAACTAATTAATCTTGAATCAACGATCATTTTAAGTAAATGTAAAACCTCTCTAAGTAGTATACCTTACCTGAAGATATGAAGGTAGAAATCAGCACCAAGAAAACTTTTGACACCATGTTCGCTTTTTTCATCAAATGTATTTTGTACAGCGCTCTATATCCGCGTTATGATGACTTGCGAGAATCCAAATTTGATCCTTTTTTGTAAACTAGAACTGTAAGAAAATTGCTTTCATGGTGATATGAAATTGAAACAGGAACTGAAATATCTGTTATATGAAAAGTTTCTGTCGGTCCAACGATGTAGGGATAAGCTATTACACGAAATCTATAACGGTTAATCAATTTATATCCGAAGAGAAGTCGCCCCCGATCTGTTTAAGTGAGCCTACCTCCCTATTAAGAGAGACGACTTTATCATCAATATAACCACAATCGATATAATTTTATTGGTGATAATCTATATTAAATAATTCATAAAGAGTCAAAATGACGCGAACTTGTTTACAAATGACATTGCCTCAAACAGCAAATCAATGAACTGCTTAATTAAAAATCATTTCAACAACCCCGCTGCTTTGTAACGCCGATTTTCATTGGAAGATGACATTTTCGACTCGTACGTGGAAGTTTGTTTAAATATTGTTATAAAGATACAATATTAATTTAACAATAGTCATTTAAGCACACTTAAGCTCGTAATTTCATCATATCCGTGATTTCGCTGTAGGAATAGCCATTTCGTGTTAATTTATGGTTTTCCCAAGCATAAGAGTGGGAACCATACAGCTACATATAGACCCGGAAAAACGACAATTGTTCAACAATCGTCTCGATATTTATACATTTATTTTGTTTTCAACGTTTGTTTTTTACTCTTCGGTATATTATGCATATACAACACGCGGACTGTACAAACGACATTGATATACATTATGCACATGTATAGATATCGAACAATTAAAGCATCTATAGACAATATATTGTATACATGTATAGACATATTTTGCTTTTAAAATGGGTGATCCTCTGAATGGTTTTTAATGCAGATGTGGAAATGGAAAAATTGAAGGCATCTCATTTTCAACCTGTTTGTAGCCTTGTTCATTAACCTTGAATCAGTCAAGATTATTCATGTTTGGTAAGTCACAGGTATGTGGGCGCAAAAACTCGACGTCATACATTCATTTGTAAAAAAAAAAAAAAAAAAAAAAAAAAAGTCTCTTTGACCCCCTATAAAATTAAGAATTCTAAAGCTTTAAAGGGGCATGGACACGATTTAAGCTAAACAATTTCAAAGTTTATTTTTCCATTTTTATTGTTTACGATGCTTAACCAAAATATTTCTAATGGCTAACCAAAATTTGAATATTAGTTGTTGAGTTACAAGTGAAACACAGCATTCACAATTCTTTGTTGTGTAAACAAGGCTCGTGCCATGTTTTTGTTTATTTATATATTGTTTAATAGAAAATAGCGTGTTTAAAACAAATCAGAGGTGCTAAACACTAGAAATTATTTAATTGTGTTCAGAATGAACTTTTAAATTGAAAACAAATCTGCTTTAAAGGAAACTTTTACTAGTATATTTAACCTATGTAAACAAAACCATGACACGAGCATTGTAAACATAACAAAGAATTGTGAGGTCTGTATCTCCCATGTACCTCGACAACTGACATTACATTTTTAGCTGACTATTGAAAATAACTTAGGTAAGCATTCTAAACATTAAAATTGAAAAAAAAAAAATTAGAAAATTTTCACTCAAATTGTGTCCATGTCCCTTTACGGAAAGACTAAATCTTCCTTTATTCCATTACAGAGACCACGTCCAATAACAATTTCACATAAGTTGTCTCTGGTTTTTACAGTTATTTGGATTGCAATATCATCAAAAGTGCCTCTGGTCGGCGCGGGTTCGAATCCCGCTGGCGCCGGCAAGTGCGAAAGTTTCCCAGTTTACTTTCGGAATGTCGGTGGTCTCTTCCCAGGTACATTGTATCTAGGTTCTCTCTTCCACCAATAAAAACTGGGCGCGAACAACTGAAAAATTGTTGAGTGTGGCGGAAAACATCAATCAATCAATCAATCATCAAAAGTGACGTAATTTATAAATTTTAGTACATGTAAAATTCAGATTTAATGTTGATTTGGTGAACGATTCTCTTATGGAAAACTTGCATAAACAATATTTTTTCCCTATACATTTTGGTAATGGTAAATTAAATTTATGATACATTGTTTAAATATGAATTTGCCCAAGCCTTCGATTGCTGTTTCCTAAAAGAAATACTAAGTAGTATGAAATTGTGCAAAAATGGCAATTTTATATCAGAATACACCTCATGGCGGCAAAACATCATGTTATGATAGCGTAATTACGGAAGTTTGTCATTTCTATCAAATTGAGAATAACAACGAAGTTGCATCGGGAGTTGTGCACAAAATATATTTGATTTTGTAACAATAGCAGGTATTCTTATCTTAGTGGACAAATCGAGACCTTATCATACGTAGTCCTTTTCTGTCCATTAGATCTGACAACCCTTAAAGTCATACGGTTAGAAATACATTTTTTAATTTTCAGTGATATGCCAGTTATTAATCAAAGCGTCCTGCTTGACAATATGTTAAATCAAGCAATCATACTGACGAATTAAACGTCACAATACATCATATTCACATTGAAATTGTAGTCCCGATTATATTAATGAAACAATAAATATGTGATTCTTGTGTTACATGCTTTGATTGCACAACATTACAATTAATGAAATTCAATTCCGGTAAAAGAAGACGGACTTGTTTTCATTGTCGTAGCGGTTCTATAGACAATGACGCAGTCTGGGTCTCAAAGATGTTTTACAGATTATGACTTAAATGGTTGATGATGTCAAATTCATTAAAGATACATTGATGAATTAACATATTTCTAAAGGAACGATAATTGAGTTTGGGGATCAATCATACCGATTGCTTTAGGAATATTTAACAAACAAAGGTCAGTCATGCAAAGTCCTTCGGCATGAGCGATTTCCCTTACGTTGCCCTACAGGCTGTTAATCAGTGTGTTTAAAATGCATAATAACATTGATTATTGAGGATAATCCAAGAGATATCTGAGAAGAAAATAAACGATTTGATTTGTCAATAGCCGCATTAAAACCGTGAGAGGTTTGGGGTCATTTTTAAAAACGTTCGAAGTTATTCCTATCTTAGGAATGTCAAGCCATTAATACCCAAATGAATATATCGGGTACAGGTCGACAACCAGTGAGTGATTTGTTACTATATGTATGCACTATAGAATAAAGGCAAGAGGAAATATTTAATGAAACAGAAAATAAACCCATAATTACCCCAATAAAAAACTAATCGGGGCGTTATAAATTCCACAGTCAAGACAATCAATCCTATATGTGTATGTAGTTTTCTACCGTAGAAGATGTAAAATGTAACATGCCATATATTAGAGGTAAATGTAAAAATATATTTTCTTGTTTCATCTAACTACCATGTTTTTTTAATTACCTAATTAAAGGGGCATTAGCTGTCGTTTTGTCACCAAAAATTGAATGCAATGAAAATACGGGACTTTCGAGATACGGATCCACTCTGAGTTTTATCGCGCGTTGAACGTAATTTGTAGGGCATGCCACTTCCGGATTACAATAACAACTAAGTCAAGCATGAAATACTTCAATTGCTATCAAGTTACTGTATTAAAATGCTAGTTTTTAAAGACAGGAATCACTACAACCATTTTATAAGAAAATGCATTTGATTAAATTATGTGAGTTGACGAGGAAAACAAATCTAGGAAATAACTTGAGGATATCAGTAAAACTTCACGCCTTCTATCCAAGGATACGCGAATAAATGCGCCTTTTTCCTTCCATCTAATTTACACTCAAGTGCTAAGCACCAATAGTGACTTGAATCGTCATCGTGAGACTGCGCATAGCTTTTTACGGACCATCTGCTAGCGAAACACCAGTTGCGTCGATGTCAACTTTGCCCTACAATTGCTTACTATCACATGACCGCGGTGTATAAACGTCAAGTCTAATCGGTCGTTCTGGCACATCCCGAAAGTTCCGTATTGCTCTATATCATATATTTCAGTAATAACACTAGTATTTAATCAGTTCAAACACTTTAATCTCAAAGTAGACACGTGAATACGTAATTTTGGTGATTAGATAATCATTGTCTTGTAAGACAACAATTCTTCCTTTTTATTTTCTTTACACTAAAAGTGGTTATCTACAGTAGTTGTAGAAGGTTTCTCTTGTTTTTGTACAAAATAGATGTTTTTATTAGTCATTAATATATATTCCTATGTCATTGAGAGATTTAGAGAGAAAAAGGTTGCCATCGCGTTCACAGCTAATGCCCCTTTAAAAGTAAACGAGAAAACAGAACAATATTCGGTCATTGTCCTTGTTCCATTTCATTTTGTTGTGACGTGCGCAAGGGTTTCAAAATTTTTATTGTGACGTCAAAGACGCAACGGCAGAAGAGACAGCTTAATTGTGTTATTTCTCTGGCAATATCTGATATAAATTGATATTGTGTGGCAGAAGAAACAAAATATCGTATCTATTGATATTTAAGTGTTATCCGAATGAGGGAACGGATGGTTAAAACCTGCCGAGCTCTCCTCGCGTTTTCGATCCGGATCGAAATGTCACAGAAGTGAAAATGTATTTCATTCAATGCAACATCTATATTTCATTAAACATTTTAGAAATAGATAGATCAATCTGATCTATCATAAATGAAATAGTATTGCATAAGTTCATACACTCTCAATGTACTGATTCGTGTCAATAATCTCTCAATGTACATGTATTAACCTGTGTCCATAATCCCTCAATGTATTAATCTGTGTCCATAATCCCTCATTGTATTGTTATGTGTCCATAATCCCACAATGTATTGATATGTGTCCATAATCCCACAATGTATTAGTCTCTGTCCACAATCCCACAATGTATTGTTATGTGTCTATAATCCCTCGATGTATTGGTATATGTCCATAATTCCTCAATGTATTGATATGTGTCCATAATCCCACAATGTATTGTTATGTGTCCACAATCCCTCAATGTATTGTTATGTGTCCATGATCCCACAATGTATTGTTATGTGTCCATAATCCCACAATGCATTGATATGTGTCCATAATCTTACAATGTATGTGTCCATAATTCCTCAATGTATTGATATGTGTCCATAATCCCACAATGTATTGTTATGTGTCCACAATCCCTCAATGTATTGTTATGTGTCCATAATCCCTCAATGTATTAATCTGTGTCCATAATCCCTCATTGTATTGTTATGTGTCCATGATCCCACAATGTATTGTTATGTGTCCACAATCCCTCAATGTATTGTTATGTGTCCACAATCCCTCAATGTATTGTTATGTGTCCATGATCCCACAATGTATTGTTATGTGTCCATAATCCCACAATGCATTGATATGTGTCCATAATCTTACAATGTATGTGTCCATAATTCCTCAATGTATTGATATGTGTCCATAATCCCACAATGTATTGTTATGTGTCCACAATCCCTCAATGTATTGTTATGTGTCCATAATCCCTCAATGTATTAATCTGTGTCCATAATCCCTCATTGTATTGTTATGTGTCCATGATCCCACAATGTATTGTTATGTGTCCACAATCCCTCAATGTATTGTTATGTGTCCACAATCCCTCAATGTATTGTTATGTGTCCATGATCCCACAATGTATTGTTATGTGTCCATAATCCCACAATGCATTGATATGTGTCCATAATCTTACAATGTATGTGTCCATAATTCCTCAATGTATTGATATGTGTCCATAATCCCACAATGTAATGTTAAGTGTCCACAATCCCTCAATGTATTGTTAAGTGTCCACAATCCCTCAATGTATTGGTATATGTCCATGATCCCACAATGTATTGTTATGTGTTCATAATCCCAAAATGTATTGATATGTGTCCATAATCCCACAATGTATTAGTCTCTGTCCACAATCCCACAATGTATTGTTATGTGTCCATAATCCCTCAATGTATTGATCTGTGTCCATAATCCCACAATGTATTGTTATGTGTCCATGATCCCACAATGTATTGTTATGTGTCCATAATCCCACAATGTATTGATATATGTCCATAATCCCACAATGTATTGTTATGTGTCCACAATCCCTCAATGTATTGTTATATGCCCATAATCCCACAATATATTGTTATATGTCCATAATCCCACAATATATTGTTATATGCCCATAATCCCTCAATGTATTGATATATTCCATAATCCCTCATTGTATTGTTATGTGTCCATAATCCCACAATGTATTGTTATGTGCCCATAATCCCACAATGTAATGTTATGTGTCCATAATCCCCCAATGTATTGATATGTGTCCATAATCCCTCAATGTATTGTTATGTGTCCACAATCCCTCAATGTATTGTTATGTGTCCATAATCCCACAATGTATTGTTATGTGTCCATAATCCCTCATTGTATTGTTATGTGTCCATAATCCCACAATGTATCGTTATGTGTCGACAATCCCAGAATGTATTGTTATGTGTCCATAATCCCACAATGTATTGTTATGTGCCCATAATCCCACAATGTAATGTTATGTGTCCATAATCCCCCAATGTATTGATATGTGTCCATAATCCCTCAATGTATTGTCATGTGTCCACAATCCCTCAATGTATTGTTATGTGTCCATAATCCCACAATGTAATGTTATGTGTCCATAATCCCCAAATGTATTGATCTGTGTCCATAATCCCTCAATGTATTAATCTGTGTCCATAATCCCTCAATGTATTGTTATGTGTCCATAATCCCACAATGTATTGTTATGTGTCCATAATCCCTCATTGTATTGTTATGTGTCCATAATCCCACAATGTATCGTTATGTGTCGACAATCCCAGAATGTATTAGTCTTTTTCCATAATCCCTCAATTTATTAATCTGTGTCCATAATCCCTCAATTTATTGTTATGTGTCCACAATCCCACAATATATTAGTCTCTGTCCATAATCCCTCAATGTAATAATCCGTGTCCATTATCCCTCAATGTAATAATGTGTGTTCATAATCCCTCAATGTATTAATCTGTGTCCATAATCCCTCAATGTATTGATCTGTGTCCATAATCCCTCAATGTATTAATCTGTGTCCATAATCCCACAATGTATTAATCTGTGTCCATAATCCCACAATGTATTGATCGATGTCCATAATCCCTCAATGTATTAATCTGTGTCCATAATCCCTCAATGTATTGATCTATGTCCATAATCCCTCAATGTATTAATCTGTGTCCATAATCCCTCATTGTATTAGTTTATTTTCACAATCTCTCAATACAATGTTCCGTCAATACTTCAACACATACACGAATCTTCAGTACATGATCCCGAATACATAAACCTTCATCACATCGTTTAAAGATAAAGATCTTCTTTGACGTAATATTTGTTTATATCGGAAACTGAGTTTTATTATAAAATCTGTTACAATTCATGTATCAGCATATGGGTACACATGTTATTACGTTCAACATGTTTATGGAATTAACCTATATTTGCAGATACCTTTCTCCATAGGTTGCTGTTAAATGAAATATGCACTACTGAGCTTAAATCTAGATTGATAAGTAGTCTAAAATGTTACCGATAGAAAGTTCTTGATATCAGACACTCCTACAGGTAACCGATTACGCGACCGCGGCACACCTTGAAAGACCCCCACTCATTTCTCTAATCTCTGACTGTATTGACACAGTATGTAGAACTAGTGTCGGAATCAGTGCAGGCCGTGTTTGACATTACATAACGTAGATCATATGCACTTGACGCGCCAGAGATTAGGTCGTGAATCACGTGACTTGCACTTGGCGAGTAAAAGCAAAATTTGCATTTAATGATGAAGAGCACGCACTTGAAACACATCTCTTGTCATTTTATTTCTAAATATGGGCTGTGTTAAAAGTGTCACGAATCATATGACCAACGAGTTGTTTGTACGACTCCTCGGCAGTGAAAAATCAAAGTGTGAAGCCGTTTAGGGATTAATTCATTAGTGGATTGTGGGATTGGGAAATTCCACCGAAGGGACAAGTTTCGCAGCCTAGAACGAGACTTTGCGAGTCCCAGACAGCGAATCTTGTTTTAGAGGGAGAATTTCCCTATCCCACACGAGTAAATAGTGATGTAATATTCTTCTCACATTTATCCACAGTTAGCTTTTTGAAAATTAAACCTATTATCAAAATCCTCATCTGAACTTAAATTCAAAATAAACTAATCAGGCAGTCAGAAAGAGCATACCCGAAAATGATTTACACTTGATGCATATACTAAAACAAATCAAAGACTGTCCCCAGAAAGATAATATAAAATTGAAATTTGAAGAAAACAATATAAGATATTTTACTTCATCGTGTGATATGAAATATATGACATTATAATCAATGTCGTCACAACATTGTAAGATAGAAAAATCTTGCATGACTGTCTTACACCGGAAACTCTGGAATTCATCTTCGCTAGTGACGATCCACAGTGTTTCTCTAATCACGAAAGAATCAAGGACCAGTCAGGAATTGTTTTACTGAAGCGTAATCGGATTGCAAGTTCACAAAAAATGGCGTCGATCCTTGAAAAGTTTAAACGAATTCCAAATATCAGCGTTAAAAGAAGAGCAATGGAAGACCTTAGATATTATATATCCCTTATTGTTAAAATATATTTTCTGTACCGTTCTAACATCGCTTATGGTCGCCGCCATCTTCAATTATTCTCTCGTGTTTCTCGGTGATTTTTCACATGCGCATGCTAAATACTAAGTATGATCCGATATAACAGCAAAACATTTATATTAGCAAAAAACCGTCATTTGATTGGTCAAGTGTGAAAGGTGAAATAACATGACCTCAAACGCAATGCTGTCAGATCCTTCTCCAGTGTAACGGTTAGTGAAGATCTGATTTTATTCACATTGGTTATTTCCCTAAGCATTACTTAAATTTCCTTCAAAGAGAATCTGTCATATTCTTGTAATTAACAGTACACATGATGACCTAGTGGAAAATCGGATCAGAAGAAAATCTGAAATCTGTATTCGGTTCCATTTAAACCCAGAATGGAAGCATGCGAACGTTCCATTTCTGTTTAGTTTTTTGAAACGTCGTAACATATCCTATACAACAATTTAATGGTGTGGCCGCCATTATCGTTTACGGGTTATTTGTAAGGCTCTATTTCATTGGATGTCCAGGAAACTCAGGGTGCGTTCGTTTAGAAGCTACAAATTTCGCCAAGTGTGAATAGAGAAGCACTGTTGATCGTCACCCTTGGCTAGCGAAGATGCTTCATGGTAATTATGTACGTTAGCCGGTAAAACTCAGTTTAATCAGCATTAACGGTAATAAATACATGCAACAATTTAGTAGATAGCTATTCCCTAACTAAGAGGTCCGAGGCGTGCTAGTATAATGCTGGCCTGATAAATTGGTATAAAAATGTTCCTAAAACCTCGTCTAATTCCCCAAATATATGATATATGTATAGAATGCAAAGATAACGAACATTGATCAATCTCATAACTCCTATGAGCAATAGAAAGTAGAGAGTTGGGCAAACACGGATCCCTGGATATACCAGAGGTGGGATCAGGTGCCTAGGGGAAGTAAGCATCCGCTGTCGGCCGGCCCATACGCCGTGACCCCATATCTAGATCTGTCAATCAGGTAAACGGAGTTATTCGTAGTCAAGTAGTCAAATTCAGTGTGCCAGGAACGGCCTAACAATCGGTAAGAAACACTTCAGACAGCATTTGATCTAATGATAAGTTGTATAAAGAACTATGGCGCAGCTACCATTATATGGTGGGCAGTAAAAAACCACATAAAAAGTCACATGCTTTGTGAAGTGACGGTCCAGTTGAACATAAATATCCGCCGATTTACTACGACTTTCCTTGCATATTATGAATCTTATAACTCATCTCTTACCAGATAATGAAAGACAACTTCTTTATACTGAGATTTGATTTGAAAAAATCGAAGGGTCGAAAATTACCGATTTCTGATTTGTTTCTATAAATATAACTCATGGGAAGTGAAGAACTCAGTTTATCAGAATTTTTTCTGAGTCAAAATTAAAAACCAGTTACATTATATAAATAATGAAGGTATTCATCTGCTAACACGTGTCTTTGTTGTTGATCTCGTAGAGGATTCTGGGAAGTAACGATGTTCCTTCACTTCTGTCAAGAAAATATGCTAATCAGTTAAATAACTCCTACCGAAAATATAGTTCGTTGTAGTGAAGCATATACCAAAAAACAAAAACAACCAAAAAAAAAAAAAAAAAAAAAAAGGAAAAAAAAAAAAAGTACAATATTCCTAAACTAAGCACAGTTTTGAATTTTGGTAGCTACATGAAATAAGGAAAGAACTATGGAACGATGCATTAACTGGGGTGGTTTGGTTCGGAGGTATTTGTGTGATTTACACCGCTCTATTTTCCTGTATTCGTGCACACACCCCGCGCTGTAGTGTTTACAACCACAGTCACCATCAATCGCTGATCATACTTAGATATTGTCAAAGTTATCGTCATTAATCGAAAATGTCTAACTATTCCATTAAAATGATTTTGGTTACGAAAACTAGACAGAATATTTATTGAGGTTATTTGAATTAACAGCTGGCCTTGGATTTCTCGGGGAAAAAATCACAAAATTTAATTTAAGTTTGAGTTTTCTTTTGTTTGAGCAGTCAAAATGTGAGTAAAATCGCAGACCTAAATTAAATTTTCGATTTTTGAGGGTTTCCCCCCGAAAAATCCAGACCTGTAAAATGCTGTATTGACCCATTTCTAGCAGGTATAGTTTTCACAGCAATTGATCTGGGTCATTTCAGTTGCACACAATTACATTGATTGTTCAGAGCGATGCTGTGCTCAAGTTTTGGATTGTAAAAACACATCTTTATAAAGAATATTAAAACGGTTACTTGGGGAACATATTGTCCCTTTAGGATGTAGAGTTTTTAAAGAAATTTCACTATTTAGTATTTTGTTTGATATTTGAATGTCTTGTGAAATATTACGGTTTTTTTTTTTTTGTTTTTTTTTTTTTTTTGTTTTGTTTTTTTTACAATTTATGTTTTTGTAGTTTTGTAGCAAATGTTGTAGAGTTGGTCAATAAATTGTTCAATTTGAGGTGTGTAGACTTGTATCTGTCATGACATTGTATTGAGAAAGAAAGAGTAATGGTGCAATGTTGCATTCCTAAGACTGATAAGAAATATTGATATACGCCAAGGATATTTTTTTTTTACAACAATTCTTCCTTAAGTCTCTGTTTTGCAAATCAGCCATAAGGGTTTAGTGCAGTTTTTAAATGCAAGGGCAGTTGCAATAGTTACCGTGGATTTTAAATTCTTTGTACAGTATTCCATTCTCATGCACGTGAAAGTAAATCCAAATGCTATTCCAGACTGTAAAGCTGTTATGATGAGAGTATATTGATTTCAAACTTTGATTTTTGCTTTGCTTCTTGTTCTTTTCTTTTTCACCTTCAAGGCACCAGTTCTCCTCCAGCAGCAAAGGAATTGAAGAGAATATACATGTATATACCGTGTATAACATTTGTATATTTGTGACGTTTTAATTCGTATCATTCGTCACCTCTCTTCGGTACTTTCAGTACTTTGCTTTAAGTGATTAGCAACACTATATAAATACTGTATATTCATGCAAGTCCCTTCGAAATTACCTCAGTTATATCGAAGTATTATACCAGCTGTAGGTGCCACACATTTACACCTCCATACACATGTAGCGAGAGTTATTTGTGACAAAGTCTGCTGTCTCACTGGACCTCGGCTTTTACGATTTCATACGAATGACTCGCGACTCTTGCTTCTAAACGTTGAGCGTTTGTCGAAGGTACAGTCATCACTTATTTTTACGGCTCGTGGTTGACGTAGCCAAAGCACGAAAGGGGTTCGAATGTATGATCTTCCGAAGTAACCCCCCCCCCCCCCCCCCCCGACTGACCCAGCGCCTTGCTCCCCAGATTCCATTCAGTGCCAGAGTAATATAATGGAAGGGTAATATTTCTGTGGCTTAACCTGTGGAATATAAGATTGATTGTGCAGAGTCTAGCGTTTTGGGGAGAATACTTCCCAGCTTTAGCAATGCTCTATACAACGTCCAGTCTTTGTTTGAGCTGCTCCATCTTAACGCCAACCGTAACATGGAACTACGGCTTCAGCCCAAAGATTGGCGACTATCAAATTTCATACTGACCAACCCACCAATCAAGTAGTAAGTTGAATTATCTCTCTTTGCAGGGTCAGACAGAGATCATCGGTGAATACCAGGAAATTACATCGGCCGACATTGGGAAATAGGGTTTTTTTCACCACGAGATAGCGGACAAGGGACGTAACTTGCGGCAAAGTGTTGATAGTGTATTGTTTCACCTATCTTATCTTATAAAGACTATGACAATAAAACAACGTCACAAGCAGATGTTGATGTTATGTTTGTCACGGACGGTTTCTTTTATGATGAGATAGCCAAGATTCAGATGGACACACGCCTTTTGCTAGCTTTGACTTTCAGTTAGCCTGACGTTTACTAATGTAAACACTGTACCCTAAAATTTAACCTGTTTTATAAATGTACTATTTGGTTTGCGCTACGATTTCTACTTCTACAAATTTGAAAATTGGCAGGGTTCATCCCAATATTCGGCGCAGGATAAATGTTGGCGTACATGCGAGATATTCTACAACTAGGTATGCTGGTATTGGAAACCATTGAGATGATATTTTCGAGGTGCGCTCGTCTGATATTTTGGGTTGATCAGACGAGCAAAGCTTTGAAATATGTGATTAATAAGATCGTTATTTCCCCCACTCAGATATTAAAATACATTTATATCATTCGGAGGCTTTGGATCTCCGAATTCCCTGTTCACGTCGTTGTATACATACATATGATCCCACCTCACTGAAAAAAATACCTAGTTAATTTAACTAGGATGCCTCGTAAAGACTTGCTCATGACTAGTAAGTAATGTATTTACTAAACAAGATAGTAATGTAATTAGAAATATGACGTCATAAGCATCGTGACCCGTGTTGCCCGCGAAAACTGCAGCAAGGTCTACTCTGCGAGACGCCATTTTTATTGGGATGCTGGAGAGGGAACATTGACTTAAAAGGTTTGTCATTGAACTTATGACTGGTTTTTTTTTTTTTTTATTCTTGATGTTTATTTATTAGAAATCCTACACACAGCTTGATATTTTTTAATATGCAACTTAATACATTTTAACACACTGTTCTGTTTTTGTTTATTTAGATGCTGATGACTGTTTGGCAATCCTGTGTAAAGAAAAGTTTGAGAAATCCTGATAACAGGTTCAAGAAATTCCACAGAAGATACATCCCCCATCGCAATCAAGATTGACCAGAAGATCATGTCGACTTTTAACTTCAGATTAAAGTTCTTGATGTTATCTTCTGTATTCAATTTTTTGAAGGTTTAACAGGGCGATTTTACTTGTCCTATCAGATAAATTACTAGAATGCTAGTAATTTTGGCAGTGGAATACAGGAATGGAAAATTAGTAAATCTACTGAATGCATACTAATATTTCCTATTGACTGAAGTAATGTTTTACTGTCTGATTAGTTAAATTACTAGTTAACAAAAAGTAAACTTACTTAACACCTAGTAAAAACTACTTTTAAATTAGTGATTGTATGGACAGTAGTTTTACTAGTTTGCTTGGTGTATTTTACTAGTTATTTTTTTTTCAGTGCTCTGGTGTGTCCAGGGGTTCATTGTTTGCCCAACTCTCTTTTAGTATTCCTTATAGGAGTTAGGAGATTGATCACTATTCGTTATCTTCACCTTTATAGGAGTTAGGAGATTGATCACTATTCGTTATCTTCACCTTTCATGCAGATGATAAACAACAACGTTAGAATTTTTTCCCGGTCTTATATATTAAACTTTTGAATCAAGACTTCAATTTACATATAGTTGGTTGGTCAGCTTCGTGTCATTTCTACAAAGAGAATTCAGTCAGACAATAAAATACAGTCATAATTTTCCACAAACGTTTCTACATGAACTGCGATTAATATCACACAACGCTTCATTAAATACTGTAAAACCAACAGCTATTCGCGACTACTTTATTTCGCGATTTAACAGTGATAAACTGGTTCACGGCAACTAATTTTCGTGACTGAAATTAACTTCAAGAAATACAGGAGACATTAATGAACTAGTTAGCGGCGAAAAATATTCGCGATGATTATGTTTTCGCTTGTTTAGCGAAAATTTCTCGCCCGCGAAAAGTTGGTTTGTAGTAGTTTAAATCACTGAGGGAGTCAGCAAGATTCCAGTTCCACGACAGTATGCACATTTCCCGAGGCGAGGCCGAGGAAAATACACGTTCTCTTACTTTAAAGGAACCAAAATCCTGCCGACTCCTTCAACAATATACATTAATCGTTACATTATACCGGTACAAACATTAAAACCAGTCTGATAATAAAATTCAAAATTAATATAATGTTTAAAATCGAACCCAGTCACCATGATTGTTGATGTCCGTTACCGTAAACGGTAATCTTAACCGAACACCAATCTTATTGATTGGTGTTCCAAGTATATGGGGACAAGGTATGCGTAACTCTTGAAGCAATTCCATTTTATAATGAATATTCATGATTACATTCGGATCACATCAGGACTTTTCATAAGATGAAAAGAAGCTGCTAGCTAAACTTTTAATTGTGCAGAGAAATAAGTCATTTTACAATAATTGTGAAGGAATTACTGAATTCAGCCGAGGTAATAATAATCTTACTAGTATTCTACGATATATCAGACTTCGAATTCTTCATGAAAAGTTTCCATTTTCTATATTGATTATTCAACATAATCTTACTTTATTTTGGAGATAAAAATGCTGAAGTCGTGGAGGTCCCCACTGAATTCGTCGCCGAACAAATATACTCCCCCATATCGGACTGATGAACTGGGAAAATCGTCAAATTAACGTTGTTAGGTACACTGATTTCCCTAGCTTGACTGGATATAGTCGTGCCCCCTGAAAGCTTAAAATTGAAATTCAATATCAGTACCGCTGCAATCAAATCTTTTAGTAAATAGAATACCATACATTGATTTTTTTTTTTATAAAACTAACTAAAGGCATATTGTTAAATGCATTATGATGTTTAAGAGTATCACACAAAATTAAAATGTAAAATCATTGGTGTATCACGAAGACATTTTTAGCAATATATTATGATATTAAACTTACACCTTTGAATTCCCAGTGTGATATTAAACTTACGTCTTTGTATTGCCAGTGTGATATTAAACTTACGTCTTTGTATTGCCAGTGTGACAATAAACTTACGCCTTTGTATTCCCAGTGTGATATTAAACTTGCACCTTTGTATAGGCAGTGTGATATTAAACTTACGCCTTTGTATTGGTAATGTGATATTAAACTTACGCCTTTGAATTCCCAGTGTGATATTAAACTTACGCCTTTGTATTGCCAGTGTGATATCAAACTTGTACCTTTGTATAGGCAGTGTGATATTAAACTTACGTCTTTGTATTGGTAGTGTGATATTAAACTTACGCCTTTGTATTGCCAGTGTGATGTTAAACTTACGTATAGGCAGTGTGATATTAAACTTACGTCTTTGTATTGCCAGTGTGATATTAAACTTGCACCTTTGTAAAGGCAGTGTGATATTAAACTTACGCCTTTGAATTCCCAGTGTGATATTAAACTTGCACCTTTGTATAGGCAGTGTGATATTAAACTTACGTCTTTGTATTGCCAGTGTGATATAAAACTTACGCCTTTGAATTCCCAGTGTAAGGTAGCGTTGGACGTTGGATCCGTCTTGCACACGAGAATGACCCCCTCAAACTCTGGACGTAGTGTACTGTTGTCCGGTTTTTGAATGAACACAGGCTTCACTAAAGAAGTTACAAAACAAAACATTAATGTTAGACTTTACTTAGGATGATAAAGAACCCTCATTGCTTGGGCCCTGAGCGCTATGCATGCGTCTGAATTTGTAGTACTTCATCTACAACGGATGACGTCTCAATATAAGTAAGATATTTTAAAAGGGACGTCAAAAAGACTTCAGGTACAGGAGCGGATCCAAAGATTTTAAAACAAGAATTGCGACGTTAGTTGGTAATTTTCACATCCATAAAATGGCTATACAGCCACCCCACCAAAGTAACCTTTAGTGTTAAAAAGACTTCAGTCAGGCTGGAGGGTTGTGAACAACAACGCAATTTTCAATGATACGAGTTGGGGACAGTCCAGATGTTCTAAAAGCTGTCAAAAGCCATGAGTCCCTGACGTATTTGCTTGCCACTACTGTGACGAAGATTACGTCCAAAACAACTGGTTGGCTGGCTGTATGTTGTTTAACGTCCTAACCGAGAATATTTCATCATTATGGAGACAACTGGAATCCGACTTTTAGAAAGTGTGTTAAGAAAATAGCGAATTACAATGCAGTATTCATCATCATTATCATCATCATCATCGTCGTCATCATCATAATTTTCATCGTCGTCGTCATCATCATCGCTTCAACCTTAATCATCATCGCTACAACCATAATCAGCAGCATCTACATTAACGTACCTCGTTTGGGGATGCCACACAGTCTGATGTTGCAGAAGTCCGTGTTGCAGCAGTCGTTGCAGTGTTGCAGCGTTATGTGACCGCTTGACTGTGATGACGTCTGGTAGCTGTGCCAGTGGTTCATCAGGGCTGTACACGTCTAAAATGTAGAAAGTGTAGCTCACATATAAAACACATTAATGGCGGTACAAATCTAAAGTGTAGCTCACATACAAAACACATTAACGGCGGTACAAATCTAAAGTGTAGCTCACATACAAAAACACATTAATGGCGGTAGGTAGGATATTTTCCTTCATATCTACTTTATTATAGATCATTTTTATTTCGCAAGACCTAATTTGCGCATGGATACAATGAAATATTTTTCAACGAGACATATCTTTCGCAAATCATTATTTATTGCTTAAGTTTTCTATGTGTGAGAGTTTAAGCGACACAAGTAAAGTTTTCTATGTGTGAGAGTTTAAGCGATACAAGTAAAGTTTTCTATGTGTGAGAGTTTAAGCGACACAAGTAAAGTTTTCTATGTGTGAGAGTTTAAGCGACACAAGTAAAGTTTTCTATGTGTGAGAGTTTAAGCGACACAAGTAAAGTTTTCTATGTGTGAGAGTTTAAGCGACACAAGTAAAGTTTTCTATGTGTGAGAGTTTAAGCGATACAAGTAAAGTTTTCTATGTGTGAGAATTTAAGCGACACAAGTAAAGTTTTCTATGTGTGAGAGTTTAAGCGACACAAGTAAAGTTTTCTATGTGTGAGAGTTTAAGCGACACAAGTAAAGTTTTCTATGTGTGAGAGTTTAAGCGACACAAGTAAAGTTTTCTATGTGTGAGAGTTTAAGCGATACAAGTAAAGTTTTCTATGTGTGAGAATTTAAGCGACACAAGTAAAGTTTTCTATGTGTGAGAGTTTAAGCGACACAAGTAAAGTTTTCTATGTGTGAGAGTTTAAGCGACACAAGTAAAGTCTCGCGAATGGCTAGTCTCACGAAATAGCGTATAAATAAAGTTCTCGCGAATAATAGGTGATTTACAGTATTCTAAAACAGAGATACTTCTTTTATTCTGTTGTTTCCAATCTTAACTGAGTTCGATGTCTGATACCTCGTTTATATTTGTAGACATCATATAAATAGACATTAAATGTAACATTGAACTATATTTTTGAATCTTTAGCTTTATTATTTAGATTTACCAATACACATACGTGTATTTACAAAGTCGCAAAAACAAATCCTGGTATTATGAGCCCCGAAATAAAAAGCATACGCCCCTTAAAGGACATCTGAGTATCACTCACTAGAACCCCACTAAATTTAAAAGTGTTGTTGTTTTTAACTCAAGAAAAATGAATTTCAAACGTTTGGTTCCAGTCTTCGGGTTCATTATAATTACACACACAGGTTGTAAGCTGCGTATCCAGAAGACTTTCAAAGATGGCACGCTTTTCATCAAAACATCCATATCGATACATTTACTTCCCGCTATCTAACTCCCCAACCCGGGTATCAGGAATCTAGATCATAATTTCCACGATAGAAAACTATATAGTGTCATGTTTTCATTTACTTTGGTAGATCCAAATATCGACTTTTTAACCTACTGATTTTGACTACAGATAACTCCGTTTTCTTGATCAAGATATTGGGCTCACGGCGGGTGTGACCATTCGACAGGCGATGCTTACTCCTCAGCACCTGACCCCACCTCTTGTATAACCAGGGGTCCGTGTTTGCCCAACTCTTTATTTTGTATTACTTATAGGAGTTTTGGGTTTGATCACTGTGAGTTGTCTTCGCCTTTCATTTACAAATGTAAGAAAGAGCTAGTAAGTCGTTTTGCCTTAGTTAAAGTCGTTCACATTATTCTAGATGTGCAACGTTTCTAGGTTCCCATAGTTTCGGCTGCTCTGCCCGAACATGTAAGAATTATAACATTTTCTCAATCACTTACTTCAGTAATATGTACATATATCCAATTCTTGATTGGCGTACACGTGCTTCTACAACAGAAATGCAATCCTGCTTAGCAGCCGACTAAGCTAAATTATCAAATAGCCCTCGAAAGCCTTGTGAAAGCACGTATAGTCTCTGCTGACCAATCGTTCCGCTTACCAAAACAATTCACAATGCGTTTAGCTATCTTCTTCGTCGACTGCCAAAAACGAAGTGACTGAAAATTCAAATCCCCCATCTTATATACTCTGTAGTCACATGATCACTTAGAGATTCTAAAAATCCGTAACAAAATTAAAACCTGCATGTGACTACTTAGAGATTGTAAAATCCGTAACAAAATTAAAACCTGTTTTATTGAAATCCTCGCTCAAATATATGCACGCTTGATCAAGTGAAGTGTAATGCTGTTATTGGAACGATAATACCTAAAGCTGTGAGGTTTCTAGATTACTGAAACATCAACAAACAAATCTACAAATATTGATTCGCTTATCATACATTATGCAGCTTACGGTTTTGCCCAAACACCCAAGCGTGTATCGTATTTCCCGGCTCAGTGGATGTATGTAGGTCCCCGTGTGACACATCTGAAATTAAAATGTAAAGAAATAAGGCATATCAATATATCTTTAATCCCAGGACATACATGTACATGTAATGTACTTTCGTTTTTACACCCGTGCAACTTTCATTCTGTAGTTCCAAACCTAACACTGTAGATTTCTTATTTTACGCCAGTACTTAATATGGCAAAATGACTCGTATGCATCAAATCGTGTGAACATGAATTCACGAATGATATGTTAATCAAGAGTTCTTTGCATGTATTTTAACGACAGAAAAATAAAAGCGAATAATTTTATTTCGCGAGTGATGCCTCTCGCGAAATTACGCGATAATAAATATATTTAGAAATCTACAGCCTCCGATGTTTTTAAACCCCCATATAAAGAAACTAAACAATTATTCCTAACATTAATACCTTGTACTTGAGCTTTTTATTTTTATGACTATATGGGACTTTTAAGTTAAGTTGAAATATTGATGTTTTAACCATAAATTTGCACTATCATGATAAACATACCTATTTATAACGCCAAAGACATGTTACAAATACGCACATTTCAAGCCATTTCCTTTCAATAAGACATGGTTAGACATTATTTAGAGCTTTTTGATTTCAGGAAGGCTGATTCCCACACGCCCATCAATTTATGACATCATCAGGTACATAGTAATTCAACTTCTCCGGCTGACCCCAACTTTCAAAACCGATATTAGAGTGCTGTACAATCATTTTATAGTTTTGCGACTCGTTATTTATAAGTGGACATTTTTTTTGACAATTTCAAAGTTAAACGTAAAAAACAACCAAGATTGTGACGCCATACTCAAATACAAGATTCAGATCGACGGATGACAATATTAATCTTCAGTTTTCCTTTCCCAGTCATCTAACAAATCAAATAATATCTAAAACTTAGGGCCGAAAACGACTGTTATCGTACCTAATCATTACATGATAATCTGCATTCTTTTTCAAAACTTTAAAGAATGCAATGCTTTAACAAAAACACATAGGTAGTTCTTTGTATATGTTAAATATATTTTTTACATTGATATAGCTAACCAGTGATCCCCATTGTTAGTAATGGAACACATTCAGTTGATTATTTGATTGTGTTGATCGGGAGTGGGGTGGGGTGTTCACCAATTTATAAATTTATACATTGATATCTTTTATATCTAGTTTCTATTTAGCCTGCACACTGTTAAACTACATAGTGAATTTAGTAGAGATATTCATTCATAATAATATCTAATAAAACATTACAAATATTCTAAAACCCCTTTCTTGTTTAAATAAAATAAACTGTTTTTAAGTTTTAATCAAGAAATTCCGTAGATCATGAAATTAAATTTATGATCATATTAAATGAACGGGATCAAAGATTTGAATGCCGATCCCGATATAAATGATAGATCAACACTCACCGAATCCTGATCACAGGAAACAACGTTTTCGCAATCCTCGGGATTTATTGTATCAGAACAGGAATAACATCTCTTTTCAGTGGCAGCTAAATACAATACAAACAAGAGATGTTCACAATATCTTCATTTTCTTATCATGCTTAATCTGTAATTACGAATCTAAGTAAAATGTTTTACTATGGTAAACATTTTAATAAGCATCTTCAGTTTGCAGTATCAGGCGCTCTTTTCTTCACTGTTTATTATTTTATTTTCCCATCAGTTTAAGATCATATCCTGGTCACGGCACCAAATGTAAAACACGAAATACATATAACGCAACGAACTGATGTTTGAAAACCACGGCCCTTCTTTTGCAATATCTTGTTAGGCACTCTACCAACTGAACTATCTAGCATAGGGAATTACTAATCACAATGTGTAACATAATAAATACAATCCAGTTTTATGGATATGACCCTAAAAATTGGAGGTCTCATGTCACGACAGGCGTTGGCACGTTAAATAACCCCCACTGCTACGACCCTGATCTGATCTAAACCTGAGATACTTCACCTGCGGCTGGTGATCTCTCAATATGAGTGAAAAAATTCTCAAAGGGAGGTAAAAAACAAACGAAACAAGGAAACATGTATTGACCTTTCGTACCTATAGGGAATTCAATTTATGCTGAATCATTATGTAAAAATTATCTTTCTTTGATCTCATGCACTCGGATCAAATTCCAGTGGCATAAAACAGATTTAGCAATAACTCAAAATTTCAATCATCTGAATGCACTGAGCAAACGTTCAACGAGATGTATCAATTAACAACACCCGATTTTAATTATTTAGGACCGCTTGACTACCATAACACAATCAGCAAAATGTGCAGATTTCAACTTGGGTCTAATCTACTCTCTAAACCCTACCTTTATTCATCGGCCATTGGATAAGATAGGTGATACACAAAGTCGATAACAAGAAACATGGCATAGATAATACTTGTCATTTAAGTTGATACATTTAGGAATCTGGACTGTTAATAAATCAGTTTACATTAAATTTTAATTCGTTATTTAGGCCTTCAAATGAAAAAACTCGCGAAGGTTTGAAATCGTTCAAGATATCAGCACGATGTCAATGTATTTTGAATTCAGTTTTCATTGCCATATCTGACATTTTGATGTTTTAACATGTTGCAGTTTATATTAACACATTTTGTAATAAGTATCTTTCACCAAATTTTGAAGATCCCAGCGACATTGAACTTGGGTACAATAAAAAAAATTCAAACTATATGTAACGCTTTAACGACATTTGCTACAGATGATGAAAATTAAAAAAAAAAGAAAGTAAAGTGAATACGATTTTCCGTATGGAATATAATTCTCAATAAAGTCCAAAACAGTGATGGTAATTTATGTAGAGTTATAAATGCATTTACAATTTTGAACATCATAGATGTTTTAAAAGTCAATTATTTTTAGGAATTTTCTTTGTACCTACACGTATTACAACCAAACTAAACTAAACCAAAATATATGATTGATTTGAACATATTTTATTGTATAAGTGTATATTATACAGACGGTTTGAACACAAGTTCTTTCAACTTATGGGGTTCTCACCTTAAATACAACTGTCAATATACATGTATTAATTGAGAAATCAGAAGTTGCATTCAAACACATTACCAATGTCGCAACTGTTGCTCCTGAAAACTGTCGTAAAATTTCGAAAACTCACGAGGATTTCCGCATAAATTGTCGTTGCACGGGTAAGTTCCGTTTCCGGTGGTGCAGCATTCATAGCAGTTGGTTATCCCATCATCTCGTTTTCTACCTAATCCGGAAACTTGGTGAATTATCTGGCAGTTCTAAAATACGAAAAAAGCAAATAATTGTTGTTGTTCTTACCTATCCTGCCTTTCTGATTATTGATATACCCTGCATTGTTGTAAAGGGGGCGGATCCAAAATTCCAAAGAGGGATTGTGATATTGTTTTTGATAGGAACTCATTCCCCAGTTAAGGTAATTGACGATTGATGGGATTGATTCCCACCAAAAGGAAGTTGCAACAATCTGCTTGAATCCTTCTCCTAGATCCGCCACTATACTTCTGAAAATCTATATCTATTCAATGTACAGAGTGCCTATTAAGAGGTACAGATATCATAAATCTCATGTTCCTATTCTGTAAAAAAGGTCACCTTTTCTTTTCAATGGAAAGATATGTCAAAAATCATGAACATCTCCCACAGGAGTTGGGTTTCAATTGCGTAACTGCATGCTCAATACATTAACTGTGTTACCTTCATAAGAAGTAGGTAATTATACAAAATTGCCTCTTTGATTACCTTATGTGGTACCCCTTTCCCAACATTTTGGTGTTCCTACCTGTTTGCTAATACACCCGGACTCAAACAGCGGTTTACCGTTGTACTGTGTAAATTTCCTGACGTAACACGCCTGAAAAACAACAATAACTACTTATAATAGCTATACGTATTGCCAGTATAGAGTAATAGGAGACGTACTTCTAAAGCATTAATTCCGAATGCAGTGATATTCAGTTGTCCCGGTGGTGATGGTGTTGTTTTACATCTAATCGAGACTGTTATAGGAATCCTTGCGTAATCATAAAACCCATCGCCTCTCAGTAAGTAGAAATAAGTAGACATAATATGAATCGGACATAGTAAACAAAAAAATCCAACTTGGAAGATAGATAGATTGATTGTATCTTGTTTAACATCTCTTTCGAAAAAATTTCACTCATATGGATACGTTACCAAGACCGGTGAAGGGCTTCAAAGTTAGGTCTTGCTCGGCGCTTACGGCCTTTGAGCAGTGAGTGTTCTTTAGCGTGCCACACCAATTGTGACACGGACCGAGAAATTCACAATCTGTGTTTCTGTACCCCCCCCCCCCCCCCCCAATAATGTAATCAAAATCTAGCGAAAAAATATCGTTCTAGTGTTTAAAAGAAGTGAAATGCCCGAAACCTGCGAGCACCGATGGACTGGAAAAGATTAAAATATAGGTCACCTGTCTGAAGCGTGCAAATAGAGTTATGAATGGTGGTACATATTTATGTGTTAGCAAACAATGATGTTAGATCAAGCCTGCGACAGCCGTCTTTCCAAATCTAAACGTGAAAGAAAAGCTTAAGTATAGCCATATTTCGCAGCCATTGAATGGATCGGTGGCAAAAAGACTCTAAAATCGTCATGATTTGTATTCTGTTGCCAAGAAAACTTGCCTCGTTTTCGCCACAGCTTGTAATGACGTTGCAGTCCTTTTGATCCGACACTCCGTTACAGTTAAAGCATTGATCCCTCGACGACAGGACGACTAAATTGTAATAACAAGGCACACGATAGAAAGATGCTTTCAAACCGTCCCCTCATAATAACAGGTATTCAGACATCAAGACTAAACGCCTTGATCATTCTAATATACCAAAATTAAGCAATACACCATGAAGATGTTTGGTCCTTAACTAGTTGCCATTTCTGGATCTCTAACGTGTAGTTATTTCTGTGTTCTTAAGTAGTTATTTCTGAGTACCTAACTATTTGTCATTTCTGGGTCCCTCACAACATGTAATTGTCATTTATTTTTGGATCCCTAATTACTAGTATAACACGTTTTGGCATAAATCCATTTTCAAACACTCAGAATGTCTAGCATTAAAGTTTTGATCTATTCATAATCTTACAATACATGCTTTGGATTTCTGATTCTAACTGTTTGAACAAGATATACATGTAGGTACGACGAAATATAAATATTTAGAAGTCTGAGCTTTGGATTTGCTGTTCTCGCGATTTGAACTAAATATGTCTGGTACTCGCTGGATAATGAATCCACAATGCCTCTGCATATTTATAAGATCTTATTCTAAAGTCTGTATTTTTGTTTACAAATGTAGTTCTATAGGATCGTATTCTACACTTGGTATTTCTATTTACAGATGTAGTTATAGGATTATATTTTGATAGTCGCAATTTCCAAAAATGCAATCCCACTTGAAAGCTTTTATGTACACAAATTGCAAAAAGTTGTTGTCTCCAAGGTTAATATCTAAGTCTACCGTAGACAGTAAGCATACTCCACCTGTTGTAACCAACAGGAAGGATACCACAGCCACGATCTGCATGTCTGAAACAAAAGTATACAAAGGTGTGTTATCATAGAAAATAATCTTCCTCATTTTCATATCAGATACATAATTTTTCTTGTTTTTAACAGTTTTTGATCACGGAGGATATTTATAATTTTTTTTTACCTGAAATTCTCACAACACCAGTGTATTTGTATATTTCATTGCGTTAAAAGGATATTTTTAGATTTTATCTGCTACACTGAAAACGAATACATTTTTTATTTCACTTCATCAGAATTAGTATTGTTAGGTTATTTTACGTCTCGTCGAGAATTTTTCACTGATATTGAGACGTGACCGCCTGTAGCTGAAGTAATACAAATTTACACCTATGCTTAACACTTAAAGCCGTAGCAGTCAGTTTTTAGGTCACTTGAGTAAACTCAGGTGACCTATTACAATTGGTGTTCGTCCGTCGTCGTCCGTCGTGCGTTAACAATTGAACAATTTTAACTTCTTCTTAATAACTACCAGTTCGATTCTTTTCAAATTTGATATGAAGCATCATTGGGACAAAGGGGACATGAATTGTAAATTACAGGACTTCTACACCCCTGGGGCCCTAGGGGCGGGGGAAAAACTGCCCAAAATTGGGCAATTTTCAAAAATCTTCTCAAGAACCACACACATATAAGAAAAACTAAATGCATAGTAATGTAGCGCAGGAAGGTCTCTACTAAAACTGTAAATTTCATGATCCCCGGGGTAGGGGTTCTGACCCCAGGGCAGGGCCAAAACTGTTATATAGTGTTTATGTGTAAAACACTTAAATAACATCTTCTTTAGTGCTATTGATACTAAATTGAAAGGAAATAGATATTTAGAAAGAACAGGTAATCCTTTAACAAAATTGTAAATTTGATTATTGCAGGAGTAGGAGATTTTGTATCAGGGTGGGGCCAAAATGGTCAGTTATTAAATGTGTGAACATTAGACATTTTTATTTTCTTCTTGATAACTATCATTCCAAGTCTTTTCAAATTTGATATGAACCATATTTGGAACAAAGGGAACATGAATTGTAAATTTCAGGATTCTTGCACCCTTGGGGCTCTAGGGACAGGGCAGAAACCGCCCAAAAATGACCAATTTTCAAACATCTTCTTTAAAATTCTCAAGAACCACACACATGTAAGAAATACTAAATGCATAGTGATATAGAGCAGGAGGGCCTCTACCAAAATTGTAAATTTCATGTTCCCGGGGTAGGGGTTCTGACTCCAGGGCAGGGCCAAACTTGTTATATAGTGCTTATGTGTAAACACTTAAATAACATTTTCTTTAGTTCTTTTGATACTAAATTGAAACTAAATGGATAGAGGAGGTAGTCTTTTACCAAAATTGTAAATTTAATTTTCCTCAGAGTGAGGGTTTTGACCCCAGGGTGGGGCCAAACTTTGTATATATAGCATTTATGAGTAAGTTTGCTGATACTGTATACAATCTAAATGCATACTTAGGAATAGCAGAAAAGGATATACAAAAAATGGTCAATTTCACAAACCAGGGTTATGACTTTAGGATGAGTCCAAATTAGTCATATATATTTTGATGTTTTAATGTTAATACACCTATTATTTAAAGCCTTTCATCAGTGTATGCACTTTCGAGGGCAGTGAAGTTTTAAGAACACATCTTGTTATATACTGTTGCTGAACATTAGAATTAACTTAGATATTCAGAACAGGAAATTCTTTCTAAATTTCATAGCCCATGGAAGTAGTGATAGTTTTTCACCAGTATTCAGGTGACGGATAAGGCCTGTGGACCTCTTGTTTTAGCGTGCCAACGCCTGCCGCGACACAGGAATTACAAAGCGAACGCTCTACCACTGAACCACCGCGACCGGTTTCAAAATTGGTAGAATGCTCAGACTGTTCCAGGCAGCAATACAAACTGTGCGTCTTATCAGTAAAGTAACAATAGATACATTGAAGGGTTTTCTGAAGTGTACCAAGAAGAGGTATGGGAAGTATTTTTAAGACTCCTTCAATATAGATCTAAAGTTCCGTTAAAATGATCTGTAAAATATATCGAATTTATTATTCATCTTAGTTTCCATAGACATGTCCTTTAAGGAGCCGTTATGCACTGAAAACTGAAGAGTTTCAATGAGATTGTTAGTCATCACAGCATGAGATTGTTAACCATCAATGAGATTGTTAGTCATCAAGGAGATTGTTAGTCATCAATGAGATTGTTAGTCATCAATGAGATTGTTAGTCATCAATGAGATTGCTAGTCATCAATGAGATTGCTAGTCATCAATGAGATTGTTAGTCATCACAGCATGAGATTGTTAGTCATCAATGAGATTGCTAGTCATCAATGAGATTGCTAGTCATCAATGAGATTGTTAGTCATCACAGCATGAGATTGTTAGTCATCACAGCATGAGATTGTTAGTCATCAATGAAATTGTTAGTCATCAATGAGATTGTTAGTCATTAATGCGATTGTTAACCATCAATGAGATTGTTAGTCATCAATGAGATTGTTAGTCATCAATGAGCTTGATAGTCATCACAGCATGAGCTTGTTAGTCATCAATGAGATTGTTAGTCATCACTACTGATACACCAGTATTCTTGTCTCCTTTACGGAAAGATAGAGTGAACTCACCAGTATAATTTATTTCGTTGAAAAATGCATCTAAAGTCAATCTGATTAAAACCAGATCCTGAGATCCGCTCACTTGGATCGCTACACTAGGACCTGACGTAACCCCATACAGGGTCACGTCAGCATGACCTTTCGTTAAGCCAATCAAATTGACCCTGTCGATTTATACCAACGATAATTTTTCTCCCATGAACCTTTGCGTCATTATTTACGTTAGAGATGCAAAAAAAAAAAAAAAAAAAAAAAATCAAAAAAAAAAATCAAAAAAAAGTGTAGTGATCTAAGTGAGCGGATCTCAGGATCTGGTTTTAATCAGATTGCATCTAAAGTGGCACTAAAACGACAATGAATTGTTTAATACGAAGGCTGGGATATATTTTTTTTGGGGAGGGGGTACTTTTTGTGCCTTAAGTGATCTCTCTCTTAAGACCTTCTTGTATTTGTTATTTTATCAATGTAATATATCACATAGAATCACTTAGCGATAACCATGGTCACTCAGAACCGCTCGCCTGCTGAATTACGCAGACGAAATACGTCACAGTATCTGACACGTCATTACATTGGGTGCACTGTTGTGAGCGGACTGTGAACATATACATGTATTATGTTACATGCATAATATGTATACGGTGTGACCGTTGGACCGAGCGAAGCATGTACGTAACTCCGTGTCCCGAGTGGTAGTCATAATTCCGTTAAGTACGGTAGATTAGGATTCATTTAAAAATATAAATTTTGAATGAAACTTCCTTGCGCTAAACACCCAGTAACATCTCAATATTAAAGGGGTTTATATGGGGACAGCAGTTTTACATGATCCGCCTATTCATTGAACGCGGGAAATAAAACGCAAGGCGACGTAAACTGTGACGTCACATTTAGCCTCGGCTTTTTTCTCTTTTTCAAAGCAAACAATTATAAACAACAATAATACATTCCGTATGCAATGAAAAAGGCCGTTAAAACTAAACAAAATTAACCAATAAATTAAAAATGGTAAAAAAGTAACCGTAATTTTATCGTATATTCTTATTCAAAGAAACTCATGAACTCGTTCATTTATTTAGTCGTATTACGGTTTTATATGTATTTATTTGCTAAAATCTGTTACAATGATAATTATACTATTCACTTTGAACAAACTGAGTGTTTAAATTACGAATTGCACGTTAAAGTCTTCTATTATTGGCATTCAAAATAAAACACGAATAACTGTTGAAGCAGGTAATGAAAAAATAAATGGCGGCGCCCATATGGATCACGAAAATTTCAGTGAACGTATATAGAGATTATCTCTTTTTCTTTTGCTGATTTTGACTTTTTTCTTTTACATACGTGTTACCTTTAGAGCCTTGCTTCGCGGACGGGCCTTCGGCCCGTCCGAGCTTCGCTCGGTATAACTGGATTGAATCAACACACAGAAACATGCACTGCTGCACATTTAAATGAAGCCTATTGTGCCGCATTTTATCAGTCATGAATTAAAGTTCGTGCAGGACAGGTTTAGTGGTACTAAAATGTTACTAGCATAAGTTTAACTCGTTTACTTATATGCGTTTTGTTGGGAAACTTTAGGATAGAAATACCTCTTCATAGATATTTTGAAATGATAAATAAATTTGGTTTTCTAAAAAAACATATTTCTGCACTATTAGCGCACAGTGACTCCTTTAACGCAAATATTAATGTGTTCGAGTTCTGAAGATACGCGGCTGTGATATCGTAGATATCTGATGGATCCGCTTCTTGTATAAAAATGTTGATGTCATGTGACGTGATAATAGAGGGCGAAGCCCTCTCACGGCCCGAAGGGCCGTGAGAGCGGAGCTCTCCCTATAGGTAACACATATATACATGTTTAAAAGGAAAATATAGGAAAACAATGAAAAATTAAACCATACCTATGGAACTTGAAAATTTTGGTACTAATGGCGTCGATTCGAATACTATCGCGTGGACATGTATTTCTCCATTTTGAATCTCGTAAACCCTAGTTCACGTCGTTCTGAGATGTTACATAAAATTCGTAAAAGCATGTAAATCTTATTTTCTTAATCATATATAATCACTCCACCATTAACGCCATGTTTGTTGTTTTGGTTCAAACGCTGTTTGTAAATTTGCTAAATAATGACGCTGAATATGACGCCACAATGTACTGTTTACATCAATTGCGTTATATTTCCCGCGTTCAATATATAGGCGGATCAAATATCCAAAATTAGGATGCTTTGATACAGCTAGCAGCTCTGTCCTCGTGCTAACTTCGGGTTGTTTTCGTTCTGTTTTGGATATAGATACTAATGCCAAAATTTGCTTGCTTCGCCCTCAAACACGGTCACGCCGTAAAACATATTACGTTTTATGTAGAGATGAGTACCATAGCTGCGAGAGAGAGAGAGAGAGAGAGAGAGAGAGAGAGAGAGAGAGAGAGAGAGAGGGAGAGAGAATAACCCGATCGTACTATATAGATATGTGAAGATCAGGGATCAGTATTTAGCGAATTCCAATCTTGGTACCGACATTTCAGAGCCACGCCCAGTCTGTCCTCTTCAGTCCTCCTTAAACTCGTCTTACTTGAAGGTCGAGAAAGCATAAAGTGGAGGTTAGCCTTCTTAGATATAAAGATTTGTTTAACATTTACAATGGTAGTCTACTCACCCACGTATTCTGTACTACAGGCAGATTTCCCTCTCTGATCCTAAACACTGATAACACAGGGACGCGTGAACTCCGAACAAACTCTGTGACATTTCCAAGAGAGGCGCGGATCTAGAAAATAAAACTCCTTATTGGCCCCTGGGGCTAAGTACTATTTAGCAACAGAGACAGTGTTTAAATTTCCACCTTAAGTTGAGGATCTTAAAAATGAAAATAGAGATACTTGCCAGTATATATGGCTACATGTACATTGTGACCCATTCCTGACCTTTGTGACAGAAGTGAATTATATTTATCTCTAGGATAGGAAAAACACGTAAATATAAGGAAACACTTGGATATTAGCTCAATATTTACGATATAAGATATACAAGGCGTGGATCTAGAAAATATATAATATTTACACGATTATTCTAAGATGTAAGAAGTTGGCTATCCACAGTGTATGCTATGAAGATTGTGACATCTAAATAAATTTTAAAAATGTAAATGTTAATATTCTGCTAAATCTTATTTTGAGTACACAGAGATTTGAACACAAGTGTAGCTTTTGCGGAAACCAACAATGTTACTCAAAGTTCTTGGAATTAAACTTTTATCACTAAAGTGAAAATGCATACACATTACATGTGGGTAAATAGAGGAAAACTAATTCTAGATTTCATAATTTTCTTTGGCCCTAGAAATACTTATGATATATATTGGGGGGAGGGGGGGGGGGGGTCTTTTAATTTTATGGTTTTTTTGTTTTGATGCAGTCAGTCTTTCATCCAAGAAACTGCATACAAATTATTAAAAAAAAAAAAAGAAGATTGTAAAAATTGAAAATAAAAAATAAATAACTATTCTGAATAAAAGATAAAACAAATCTAAATCAATATACGTTTATTGAATATTTATTGAGATAGTTTTCGTTTTTATTCCAACAATATTTTGTCCAATACACGTATAATTTCCCGATGTCCCACTGTCAACATTTGTTAAATGTAGAACTGAGTTGGTTGAAACCGTAGCGCCATTGTTTGTCCACTTCACATATGGTTGAGGATTTCCGGTCACCTGGCACGTGATGTCTACATCATTTCCGGTTTTGGCGACAATGTTTTGAATTTGTCCTATTTTTGGTTCTTCTGAAGACAAATGGAGAGGAACTTAAATTTACAATGTATGTGTTTAACAGTTCTATTAAAAGCTAAGATTTTTTTTTTTGAAATCATCGGTAATATAGTTTGGTAAGAACTATGTGACGATAACGAATAGTGATCTGTCTCATTTATTCTACGAACTTTAAGAATACCCGATGATCGAGAATATGAGGATGAAAAAAATCAAAGAAGAAAATTATTTAACAAACAGGTTCTGGGCAATGGAGCACGTTACGATCTCAAACCGAAGAAAGTTGATGTAAGGAAGAGTAATTCAATAAAATTTTGTTTACATGGCCTTCACTAAATCGGAAGCTTACCTAAGCATGCGCACTGCTTTGAAGGTGGCGCTGGGGGAGTGATGCGTTGAACAGGAAGTCCAGGGTCTCCTTTATCTCCCTTTGGACCTGTGTACATTTATTACATCATATCTATGATATCACTGAAAAATATTTCAATATACTTTTTCTACTTGTGAAGATTTTAAATGGTACCTTTGGGACTTATAAATTAGACACACAACGAAGACAATTTTTATGGATCAAAAGTACAAAATATTTATATCATAATATAATAATGTTTTGAAATTAAAACTTTGGAAATTTTCTTTAGTGAGCAGCCTGGAAAATAATTTAGAAAAATCTCCCTTGCGGGACTCCCAACTCCTGATCTGCAAAACGCCAATCGTAAGTACATGTACATGTAGTACTGGTTGAACGACGAGAAAACTCAAAGGGACACGGAATACCAGATATATATCTATTCCTGCATTTGTGTTCCGTTAGTCATTGTGACGATGTGTCATCTCTCTTTAAATCATCAAGATTGTTATGGTTGTTTGGAGTCGAATGTATATTATTAAAGCTGTATGATCCGATGTTCGTGTATTATTTTTGTACAGAATTACTTTAAAGCATATTAGTTAGTTTCTTAAGTTAAACTTTACTTGCTTGCAAACATCTGCATGTAAAAGAAAACAGGGCAAAGCTTTAAAACGTAAATATAGCGGGTACACACGAATTGTAAAACATCTGTTAGGTGTCTATAAATATCCCCACGCGCGTCAGGGGAATCCCATGATGTGTATAATTCACACTGTATTTAAGATTATAAGAGCGTAAAACAACGAATTAGTCAGAGGTATTTGATAGTTTTTAATTTCTCTTAAACTTATGGCAAGGTACTCATTTTAACAAAATACACAGCTTTACACAGATAAGACCACCGATGATCTGAAAGTCTGAACTGAACACGTGACTATTATTTCAAAAGGCCGAGTGACAGTTGTTTGTAAACACCGATTTAAAATGAAACGATTTTGGCTATAACGGATGAAATAATGTACGGCATGTCGAACGGCATCAGGAATAAGTGTATGGGGTGATTTAGCAGTGTTATTACAAGGCGGAAAAAATGTTGAAATCCGGACCATACAACTTTAAATAAGCAGTAAACGAATCAATGAATGAAGGCATGAAATGAAATAATTAGTCTATCAAAGAAAACAGTGCTGATTACGAAACATCTTAGTACCAGCTATTGTTTTTCTTGTATTAGATATAACTTTAGATGGATGACCATGCTGGTTCTTGTATCAGTGTTAGTGAAGACAAATTACATCATTTACCTCTCATACACAGTCGACTGTCGTTAGCACAATGGGATTCCAGTACATGCGCCTTGTAAAGAGAAAATAGACATTGTATACGTTAGACAGCCTCATTTTACCGCATTACCGCAGGAAACAGTATAGCTTGAAATCTCTGTTGGCTTTGTAGCTTGAAATTTTAGAGCTCTATTTTTTTTTAATTCATGTATCATTTATCATTCATATTGGCGAAGTTTCTTTGTCCGGACCCCCCCCCCCCCTCCGATGTATATTACATTACAGTTATATATTTCTTTATATGCTGATAATGGTCACGGCAATAACGAGCTATATCACTCACACGTAGAAAGAATCGTTGTCTAGAAATTCAAGGTCAGGTGACTTTTCAAAATACTGCTATATCTAATGACTAACTGTACAGCTTCATGCAATGAATGAGTAAACTTCTAAAGTTTATTACATAATTCATTAAAACAACCACTTCTCCAGATTATCCCAATCAAATTATTCACGGGAAAACTATACTTTATACCATTAACAACATGAATATCTTCAATTTCCTTATGGTTAAAATCATTTCTGAACATCATACATATAACATGACTGTACGAATAAGGTTTTTGTTCCACTGACGAGTATATGATAAAATGGAGTGCTCAAAATGAATGCTTGCATTTCAATTGTCATATGCATATTTTTGCAATAGTTGGTCAAAACTTTAAAAAAATCTTTATGTCCGAATGTTTTATAATAAATGCATTTGATTTCTTAATCATTACAACAAAATTACTTTATAATTTTTTTTTTCAAAATGAAATGTGTCTTTCGGTGAAATATACATGTAGGCATGTTACGTAAAACATGAAAGATAACTCACGTGTATATATGTAATAGCTTAGAGGAGTTACGTGTATATATGTAATAGCTTAGAGGAGCTACGTGTGTATGTGTGTGATAGCTTAGAGGAGCTAAATGTATACATGTAATATCTTAGAGAAGCTACGAGTATATATGTAATAGCTTAGAGGAGCTACGTGTATACATACAATAACTTAGAGGATCTACGTGTAAACAATAGCTTAGAGGAGCTACCTGTATATATGTAATAGCTTAGAGAAACTACGTGTGTATGTGTGTGATAACTTAGAGGAGCTAAATGTATACATGTACTAGCTTAGAGAAGCTACGAGTATATATGTAGTAGCTTAGAGGAGCTATGTATATACATACAATAACTTAGAGGATCTACGTGTAAACAATAGCTTAGAGGAGCTACCTGTATATATGTAGTAGCTTAGAGGAGCTACGTGCGACGACGCCGTATCTGAACCTCCCTTATGTGTTGTGACACGGCTATTCGGGCTAGCTACTACATGTAATATGACACCATAACCTCTTGTGTTTGTCGATTTAATGATTAATTGGTTGAATATTGTTTAACGTTCCTCTCGAGAATTTATACCTCATATGGAGACGTCACCATTGCCGGCGAAGTAAAGAAAAATGTCGGCCTATGCTCAGCGCTTACGGCTTTTGAGCAAGGAGGGATCTGTATCGTGACACACCTGCTGTGACACAAGACCTCGGTTTTTGCGGTCTCATTCATTAAGTCGCTTATTACGACAAGCCAGGGGTACTGAAGACCGGATCCCCACGGGATTGGCGATTTAAAAGTTTTACCAAATAAATAAGATCACGTGAGCTACAATCTGTTTAAACTATAGGTAAATGTGAGCTAACTGGCTACCTGGGCCTGCAGTAATTCCTGCATGAATGTGTTGGCTGTCTGTCGCTTCTGTACACCTACAGGTCTCTGTTGAGACCGGTGCTTGTGGAAGTCTTCTTTCCTTTCATCTCCATACTTAAAAAGAGTAATAGCGTATTAAATGTTCTGCATAAGTATTGATCACGCGAGAGAAGGTTACAATTTCTCTAAGAATTGTGCGAAGACTGAATCATACTTAAAGACTCTATTATCATGGACATAACATAACAGTGTTCATAATTATACAATACTATTTCGTCATGATTCTGATGCTTTCAGGAGAGGATTCAATCATAGCAATTATGAAAATAAAACAAATCTGAACCCTAAACATGATTTTTTTTCACATAAAACACAGTATTCTATGTAGAAATGTTCCCCATAAAATACCCGGCATGCTATGAGCTTCCGGGAGTTTTGTCCTTTCAGCACCAACATGGGCGTGGCTGTGGACCCACTAAGCTCAGACTTCAGAATTTTCATGTTCTAAATATGTCCCTTCCCTCCTATTGTTAACATATGCAAAAATTTGAACAATAAAGCTTGAATTGACAATATATGCCAAGAGTGTTAGGACAGCAACGGATCAGAAACCCTCGCCTAACAAAACAATTATCTCATTTTTTCTATAGAATTACTTCAGATCTTATAATGGATAATATTCATAAACACTGTACATATAGCACGCTATTCGAACTTACTTAGATAATTCATTTTATGAGTACTGTAGAATCATCATTGTTTGTGGGAGATCGATGTTCGTGGAATTCGTGGGTTACTCTTACCCACAAAATTACGTCCCCACGAACATCTTTTTAAACCAAGTAGATTCATCTCTCTTAGTGACATCGTATTGCTTACCCACGAAATTACGTCCCCACGAACAAACAAAATGTTGCTTGGCCACAAAAGGCCCCCACGAATTAAAATGATCCCACAGTATTTCTAATACGAATTAGTACTCGAAAATCTTACACTGTACTAGAATTTTAAAGTCTGGAGTTTTTTTTTCAAATTTAAGGTGCATAGAATATTTATAAAGTGTGTCAAGCACGTTAATTACCCACCTATACCATCAGCTTATGATTGTCTGAATCTTATTAGGCCTGTATCAACGAATTTGCGAGGAGCAATCCCGTAAATGATCAGATAAACAGAACGTGGGGTAAAATATATTGTGATAAACATATAGAGGGGAAGATCGCTCCCTCCCACGCAAAATGTAATACTGAACTACAACAACGCCCCCTCCCACACAAAATGCAATATTGAATTACAACAACGCCCACTCCCACACAAAATGTAATATTGAACTACAACAACGCCCCCTCTCTCGCAAAATGTAATATTGAACTACAACAACGCCCCCTCCAACACAAAATGTAATATTGAACTACAACAACGCCCCCTCTCTCGCAAAATGAAATATTGAACTACAACAACGCCCCCTCCAACACAAAATGTAATATTGAACTACAATAACGCCCCCTCCAACACAAAATGTAACACTGAACTACAACAACGCCCCCTCCCATACAAAATGTAACACTGAACTACAACAACGCCCCCTCCAACACAAAATGTAATACTGAACTACAACAACGCCCCCTCTCTCGCAAAATGTGATACTGAACAAGATGCTATGAAAATAATTATTTCTGAAAGTATACGAATCTATGTACCTGTAAATGTAAAAATTTATAATCTCTATAAATACAAGATATTTCATTGACCAATCAAGGGCCCTGGGAGGCATTGTTAGCAAAAAGAAGTATGTACGTGTAAATGTGTAATATTGGCTACATAAATATACATAATATGTATCTATAAATATGTATACCTTTAACAGTGTCATAATCAACTCTATCTATACATGTAACTAAAAAAATGTTTCATTGAATTCAAAATTCGACCTATTCGCCGTTAAATTCAACCCAATTACTGTATGCATGAATTCGAATCGTAATCCTATTATTGTATGCATAAATTCAAAAACATTTTCTGGCCATTGTCATAATTACGTGATAGTTACAATAATCGAAAAAGGCAAACGTTATCGTATTCCTCGATTCCAAATGTAAATAATACACGTATCTTTTCCTGTGTTTAATGCTGCCAAAACATTGGTATCTGGATTTACACGACAGAGTACGACACTTGTCCTACAAAGGGGTCGAACTCAAATCCTCTTATTGAAAACACAAACAAAAATCCCAAATAATAGGTGTACTCACATTTTCATCAACGTCTCTTAAATGTTTCAGATTAACGAGTTCGTTTTTAATTTCCAAAAGTTGGATGTATATCAAACACACGCTTGCAATAACCCCTAGCAACGACACAACAATGAACAGCATCACAAGGACACGCCCTCTGTCGGCAGAGGGACGTTGATCAGTTGCCATTTTAATTGATTTCGTAGTAGTTGGGACTATTTTTCTCAGTTGCGATATCGTTCATTCTTATCACGACTAATGCTACACCACCGATTTTATGACCTAATTTTATCCATGTATACAATTAGATAACAATACATGCATTTTTTCTAAGCTGACAGTGGGAAAAACCTGTACCAACATTCACTGACAAAAATATTAATGTAGTTGTGCGTCATGCAGTGTAATAAGTGTTTATTCTTTTTTATTGGATGAATTTATTCGTTTTTACTTTGATAATTAACATTGTCAGAATTGCGTCTCGGCAGTAATCATGGAAATAAAAAAGTCACACCCCAGCACCTCCAAAAAGTGTACGATTATAGATATAATTGCTAAACACTTCATAACCAATTGCTGTTGTAAATTCTAACCCCTCCTTTTTCCGTTCTGCCAGATTTGATAAAATTCTCCTGACAATCCAGGAGAAATGTTACATGTGTCACGTGACCTCGATTTAATGATCTATGGTCACGATCTTGCTTTGTAAGACTGTTGAAGCATCCATCAGGGTTTCGTTTGTTTTGAAGATATCGTGTCACTACATCGCTGTGAAAACACCTGCAGATTTGTTGTTTAATTTAATTAGATATATATAATGATGTTGTTTTGAATGGAACTTATCAGAATATTGGGAGGCTTTCCGGGAGGAAGTTTCACATGATAGCCCGAAGGGGAATCAAGTCAACTTGTACCCTGACCGACTCGTACCCAGGTCAACTCGTACCCAAAAGGCAAAAGTCAACTCGTACCCAAGAATCTGGTTACGAGTTGACTCCTCCTCTTCATATTGATGACAACTCGTACCTAAGCGATATGTCACTTATATGCGCATATATATACTGCATTATGGACAGATTCTTGGGTACGAGTTGACTTTTGTCTTTTGGGTACGAGTTGACCTATTAAGTACTAGTTGATACGAGTCGGTCAGGGTACGAGTTGACTAGAAATCCCCGACGGTCGGGTCAATTTTAACAGTCACTGTACAATTAGAGATGTCGTAAAAAAAACCCACCCAACTTTTATTTGTAAATTTATTCGTGTAAAATAATAAACATCTCAAAACGCAAAAGCAGGACTGGGGGATTTTTAACAGGGATGAAAACTTTTAAGTGTAGCCAGGCCAAGGATTGGCTGATGATTTCATTGGGTTTCTAACCCTGAAATAATTATTTCTATCATATTTATCTCATCACCATGAAAACGCCGAATCACTGCACACCTCTCATCGTATACAATGCTAAAGGAACATGCAGTTTAAATAACCTCTGTATCAAGTATTGTACTTATAGTGCTCTGATCGTGTTTTCTTTGGTAACTCTCTCTCTCTCTCTCTCTCTCTCTCTCTCTCTCTCTCTCTCTCTGTAATCGTGACAGAACAAGATAAGACCCCCCGTTCAGATTTGTGTCACGGTTGTCACTACAGGTGAAAACCGTAACACTGGATTATACACACGGCCATTAATGTGAGTTAAATCTTAATATTCTAGATATTATATCAAAAACTATTTTCCATTTATCGTATGAATATATAATTATCTGCACTCTGATTGGCTTGATTCCCGCTGTCTAAAATTGATTGACGTACATCTGACGTAAGCATTCCAATTTGATCCAACTGCACCGATTGGTTATTTCATTTTTCACTTCCATTTAAAATTTACTCTTGCCTTAATCTATTTTCGGCTGGAATGGAAAATGAATGTAAACTACTTTTTGTAAATGTTCGCAAACGCCTTTTACAATGTCAAAAATGTGTTCTTTAATTGAGTGAGAGTATGAAATGATTTAGAACTTTGACCATGTGATTTTTCTGGTCACATGCCAAGGTATTCAAATTAGAGATTGTAATTTGATGAAATGTTTAGAGATTGTAATTTTATGAAATGTTTAGAGATTGTAATTTGATGTAATATTTAGAGTTTGTAATTTGACGTAATGTTTAGATATTGTAATTTGATAAAATGTTTAGAGAATGTAATTTGACATAATGTTTAGAGATTGTAATTGGATGAAATGTTTAGAGATTGTAATTTGATGAAATGTCTAGAGATTGAAATTTGACGTAATGTTTAGAGATTGTAGTTTGATGTAATGTCTACAGTTTGTAATTTGACGTAATGTTTAGAGATTGTAATTTGATGAAATGTTTAGAAATTGCAATTTGATGAAATGTTTAGAGATTGTAATTTGATTTAGTGTACAGAGATTGTAATTTGATGAAATGTTTAGAGATTGTACTTTGACGTAATGTTTAGAGATTGTAATTTGACGTAAAGTTTAGAGATTGTAATTTGATATAATGTTTAGAGATTGTAATTTGACGTAATGTTTAGAGATTGTAGTTTGATGTAATGTTGAGAGATTGTAATTTGATATAATGTTTAGAGATTGTAATTTGACGTAATGTTTAGAGATTGTAGTTTGATGTAATGTTGAGAGATTGTAATTTGATGTATTGTTTAGATATTGTAATTTGATGTACTGTTTACAGATTGTGATTTGACTCAATGTTTAGAGATTGTAATTTGATGTAATGTTTAGAGATTGTAATTTTATGAAATGTTTAGAGATTGTAGTTTGACGTAATGTTTAGAGATTGTAATTTGATGTAATGTTTAGAGATTGTAGTTTGACGTAATGTTTAGAGATTGTAATTTGATGAAATGTTTAGAGATTGTAATTTGATATAATGTTTAGAGATTGTAATTTGATATAATGTTTAGAGATTGTAGTATGATGTACTGTTTACAGATCGTAATTTGATGAAATGTCTAGAGCTTGTAATTTATTGTAATGTTTAGAGATTTTAATTTGATGTACTGTTTACAGATTGTGATTTGACGTAATGTTTAGAGATTGTAATTTTATGAAATGTTTAGAGGTAGTAGTTTGACGTAATGTTTAGAGATTATAGTTTGATGTAATGTCTAGAGATTGTAATTTGATATAATGTTTAGAGATTGTAATTTGACGTAATGTTTAGAGATTGTAGTTTGATATAATGTTTAGAGATTGTAATTTGATATAATGTTTAGAAATTTTAATTTGATGTACTGTTTACAGATTGTAATTTGACGTAATGTTTAGAGATTGTAATTTGATATAATGTTTAGAGATTGTAATTTGACGTAATGTTTAGAGATTATAGTTTGATGTAATGTCTAGAGATTGTAATTTGATGTAATGTTTAGAGATTGTAATTTGACGTAATGTTTAGAGATTGTAGTTTGATATAATGTTTAGAGATTGTAATTTGATATAATGTTTAGAGATTTTAATTTGATGTACTGTTTACAGATTGTAATTTGACGTAATGTTTAGAGATTGTAATTTGATGTAATGTTTAGAGATTGTAATTTGATGTAATGTTTAGAGATTGTAATTTGATATAATGTTTAGAGATTTTAATTTGATGTACTGTTTACAGATTGTGATTTGACGTAATGTTTAGAGATTGTAATTTGATGTAATGTTTAGAGATTGTAATTTGATGTATGTTTAGAGATTGTAATTTGATATAATGTTTAGAGATTGTAGTTTGATGCACTGTTTACAGATTGTAATTTGATGAAATGTCTAGAGATTGTAATTTATTGCAATGTTTAGAGATTTTAATTTGATGGACTGTTTACAGATTGTGATTTGACGTAATGTTTAGAGATTGTAATTTGATGTAATGTTTAGAGATTGTAATTTGATGTACTGTTTAGAGATTGTAATTTGATGAAATGTCTAGAGATTGTAAATTATTGCAATGTTTAGAGATTTTAATTTGATGTACTGTTTACAGACTGTGATTTGACATAATGTTTAGAGATTGTAATTTGATGAAATGTTTAGAGATTGTAATTTGATATAATGTTTAGAGATTGTAGTTTGATGTATTGTTTACAGATCGTAAATTGATGAAATGTCTAAAGATTGTAATCTATTGTAATGTTTAGAGATTTTAATTTGATGTACTGTTCACAGATTGTGATTTGACGTAATATTTAGAGATTGTAGTTTGACGTAATGTTTAGAGATTGTAGTTTTATGTAATGTCTAGAGATTGTAATTTGATGTAATGTTTAGAGATTGTAATTTGACGTAATGTTTAGAGATTGCAATTTGACGTAATGTTTAGAGATTGTAATTTGATGAAATGTTTAGAGATTGTAGTTTGACGTAATGTTTAGAGATTGTAATTTGATGTAATGTCTAGAGATTGTAATTTGATGTAATGTTTAGAGATTGTAATTTGACGTAATGTTTAGAGATTGTAATTTGACGTAATGTTTAGAGATTGTAATTTGATGAAATGTTTAGAGATTGTAGTTTGACGTAATATTTAGAGATTGTAATTTGATGTAATGTTTAGAGAATGTAATTTGACGTAATGTTTAGAGATTGTAGTTTGATGTAATGTCTAGAAATTGTAATTTGATATAATGTTTAGGGATTGTAAGTTGATATAATGTTTAGAGATTGTAGTTTGATGTACTGTTTACAGATTGTAATTTGATGAAATGTCTAGAGATTGTAATTTATTGCAATGTTTAGAGATTTTAATTTGATGTACTGTTTACAGATTGTGATTTGACGTAATGTTTAGAGATTGTAGTTTGACGTAATGTTTAGAGATTGTAGTTTGATGTAATGTCTAGAGATTGTAATTTGATCTAATGTTTAGAGATTGTAATTTGATCTAATGTTTAGAGATTGTAATTTGATGTACTGTTTACAGATTGTGATTTGACGTAATGTTTAGAGATTGTTATTTGATGTAATGTTTAGAGATTGTAATTTGATGAAATGTCTAGAGATTGTAATTTATTACAATGTTTAGAGATTTTAATTTGATGTACTGTTTACAGATTGTGATTTGACATAATGTTTAGAGATTGTAATTTGATGTAATGTTTAGAGATTGTAGCTTGATGTAATGTTTAGAGATTGTAATTTGATGAAATGTTTAGAGATTGTAGTTTGATGTAATGTTTAGAGATTGTAGTTTGATGTAATGTTTAGAGATTGTAATTTGATATAATGTTTAGAGATTGTAGTTTGATGTAATGTTTAGAGATTATAATTTGATGTAATATTTAGAGATTGTGATTTGATGAAATGTTTAGAGATTGTAGTTAGATGTAGTGTTTAGAAATTGTAATTTAATGTCATGTTTGTTACTGTATGTAATGTTGATAATTCTCATTGCTTTACTTTTTTTTCACATCTTGTTTTGAACATTGAAGAGAATTTATGCATGCGTTAAAAAAATTTCAACTACATAGGATAATTCTTATTTACAGAACATGATGTAGTACTTATATATAATTATATGAATATACTTATATTCGTTTACTTTTATTAAGTAAACTTTGAATGAGTCGTCAGTACAAATGAATATGTTAAACCTTGTCTAAAGCTGAATTTATTACGTTTTTTCTTTGAAATCAAGATGAAATTTTATAATAAGATTGTTTGAATTAAAACAAATAATATACAGAACATATCGAAGGGAAAAAACACATTGCAAATGTAAATACATGTAGATCTATATTGATATGATTTTTAAAAATACTAGTAGATAAAGAAGTATTCATTTGTGGTATTTCTTGGTTATACAAACATACATGTGGAATAATTAATAAAAGAGAAATAAGAAGAAAAAGAAGGCAAATTTTGGACTATATATCTTTTCAAAAGAAAATATTTTGTCCCATATTCATCGTAATTTTTCACTTGCTTTCCCTCCCGATTCGATAGCCTTACAGTATATATGAGCTTTTATCAGAACTATCCTTGATAAACTAACAGACTATATAACAATGGAAAACGTAGTGAAGAAATGTGTTAAAAATTCCGAATTTTCACAAATCAACTCCAAAGCGCTGTGGGGAAAAGGGTAACGTCATCATTCAGCGGCGAAAGCAAATGCTACTGTTACGTCATAGGCGGCGTGATAGGCAAAGAGTTAATATACCCATGAAAATTTCTTGCTGAAGATTATTTTTCTGGAATAAATCTCCCAAACCGTGTTTTTGTACATGCAGTGTACTTTATCTCATCAAGGTCATTTTCCAATGGCAAACAGTGAACAGTTTTAACTCCCTAACTGCTATTACGCTTTGCCCATGGGTTTTCACTAATCTTTGAAATTAAGGAGGAATTCCTTTTCTTGTGTACGATAGGATGACGACACAAAAATCGTATCCCCAGCAGATAAATGTTTAATGTAGGTATGGTTGGTATATATACACATGTCAAATGCCCAATTATGTTGTACAGTATTCATGCTGATTCTCTGTAAAGCCCCTTCTCGCTGTATAGTAGAACTGTTCGTTATCCTGATTCTGCTGTCTGAGATCTCGCTGTATTCTCGCTGTATAGTAGAACTGTTCGTTATCCTGATTCTGCTGTCTGAGATCTCGCTGTATTCTCGCTGTATAGTAGAACTGTTCGTCATCCTGATTCTGCTGTATGAGATCTCGCTGTATTCTCGCTGTATAGTAGAACTGTTCGTTATCCTGATTCTGCTGTCTGAGATCTCGCTGTATAGTAGAACTGTTCGTCATCCTGATTCTGCTGTCTGAGATCTCGCTGAGATCTCGCTGTATAGTAGAACTGTTCGTTATCCTGATTATGCTGTCTGAGATCTCGCTGTATTCTCGCGGTATAGTAGAACTGTTCGTTATCCTGATTCTGCTGTCTGAGATCTCGCTGAGATCTCGCTGTATAGTAGAACTGTTCGTTATCCTGATTATGCTGTCTGAGATCTCGCTGTATTCTCGCGGTATAGTAGAACTGTTCGTTATCCTGATTCTGCTGTCTGAGATCTCGCTGAGATCTCGCTGTATAGTAGAACTGTTCGTTATCCTGATTCTGCTGTCTGAGATCTGGCTGTATTCTCGCGGTATAGTAGAACTGTTCGTTATCCTGATTCTACTGTCTGAGATCTCGCTGAGATCTCGCTGTATAGTAGAACTGTTCGTTATCCTGATTCTGCTGTCTGAGATCTCGCTGTATTCTCGCGGTATAGTAGAACTGTTCGTTATCCTGATTCTGTTGTCTGAGATCTCGCTGTATAGTAGAACTGTTCGTTATCTTGATTCTGCTGTCTGAGATCTCACTGTATTCTCGCTGTATAGTAGAACTGTTCGTTATCCTGATTCTGCTGTCTGAGATCTCACTGTATTCTCGCTGTATAGTAGAACTGTTCGTTATCCTGATTCTGCTGTCTGAGATCTCACTGTATTCTCGCTGTATAGTAGAACTGTTCGTTATCCTGATTCTGCTGTCTGAGATCTCGCTGTGTTCTCGCTGTATAGTGGAACTGTTCGTTATCCTGATTATGCTGTCTGATATCTCACTGTATTCTCGCTGTATAGTAGAACTGTTCGTTATCCTGATTCTGCTGTCTGAGATCTCGCTGTATAGTAGAACTGTTCGTTATCCTGATTATGCTGTCTGAGATCTCGCTGTATTCTCGCGGTATAGTAGAACTGTTCGTTATCCTGATTCTACTGTCTGAGATCTCGCTGAGATCTCGCTGTATAGTAGAACTGTTCGTTATCCTGATTCTGCTGTCTGAGATCTCGCTGTATTCTCGCGGTATAGTAGAACTGTTCGTTATCCTGATTCTGTTGTCTGAGATCTCGCTGTATAGTAGAACTGTTCGTTATCCTGATTCTGCTGTCTGAGATCTCGCTGTATTCTCGCGGTATAGTAGAACTGTTCGTTATCCTGATTCTGCTGTCTGAGATCTCGCTGTATTCTCGCGGTATAGTAGAACTGTTCGTTATCCTGATTCTGCTGTCTGAGATCTGGCTGTATTCTCGCTGTATAGTAGAACTGTTCGTTATCCTGATTCTGCTGTCTGAGATCTCGCTGTATAGTAGAACTGTTCGTTATCCTGATTCTGCTGTCTGAGATCTCGCTGTATACTCGCGGTATAGTAGAACTGTTCGTTATCCTGATTCTGCTGTCTGAGATCTGGCTGTATTCTCGCTGTATAGTAGAACTGTTCGTTATCCTGATTCTGCTGTCTGAGATCTCGCTGTATAGTAGAACTGTTCGTTATCCTGATTCTGCTGTCTGAGATCTCGCTGTATTCTCGCTGTATAGTAGAACTGTTCGTTATCCTGATTCTGCTGTCTGAGATCTCGCTGTATTCTCGCTGTATAGTAGAACTGTTCGTCATCCTGATTCTGCTGTCTGAGATCTCGCTGTATTCTCGCTGTATAGTAGAACTGTTCGTTATCCTGATTCTGCTGTCTGAGATCTCGCTGTATAGTAGAACTGTTCGTTATCCTGATTCTGCTGTCTGAGATCTCGCTGAGATCTCGCTGTATAGTAGAACTGTTCGTTATCCTGATTCTGCTGTCTGAGATCTCGCTGTATTCTCGCTGTATAGTAGAACTGTTCGTTATCCTGATTCTGCTGTCTGAGATCTCGCTGAGATCTCGCTGTATAGTAGAACTGTTCGTTATCCTGATTATGCTGTCTGAGATCTCGCTGTATTCTCGCGGTATAGTAGAACTGTTCGTTATCCTGATTCTGCTGTCTGAGATCTCGCTGAGATCTCGCTGTATAGTAGAACTGTTCGTTATCCTGATTCTGCTGTCTGAGATCTGGCTGTATTCTCGCGGTATAGTAGAACTGTTCGTTATCCTGATTCTACTGTCTGAGATCTCGCTGAGATCTCGCTGTATAGTAGAACTGTTCGTTATCCTGATTCTGCTGTCTGAGATCTCGCTGTATTCTCGCGGTATAGTAGAACTGTTCGTTATCCTGATTCTGTTGTCTGAGATCTCGCTGTATAGTAGAACTGTTCGTTATCTTGATTCTGCTGTCTGAGATCTCACTGTATTCTCGCTGTATAGTAGAACTGTTCGTTATCCTGATTCTGCTGTCTGAGATCTCACTGTATTCTCGCTGTATAGTAGAACTGTTCGTTATCCTGATTCTGCTGTCTGAGATCTCACTGTATTCTCGCGGTATAGTAGAACTGTTCGTTATCCTGATTCTGCTGTCTGAGATCTCGCTGTGTTCTCGCTGTATAGTGGAACTGTTCGTTATCCTGATTATGCTGTCTGATATCTCACTGTATTCTCGCTGTATAGTAGAACTGTTCGTTATCCTGATTCTGCTGTCTGAGATCTCGCTGAGATCTCGCTGTATAGTAGAACTGTTCGTTATCCTGATTATGCTGTCTGAGATCTCGCTGTATTCTCGCGGTATAGTAGAACTGTTCGTTATCCTGATTCTACTGTCTGAGATCTCGCTGAGATCTCGCTGTATAGTAGAACTGTTCGTTATCCTGATTCTGCTGTCTGAGATCTCGCTGTATTCTCGCGGTATAGTAGAACTGTTCGTTATCCTGATTCTGTTGTCTGAGATCTCGCTGTATAGTAGAACTGTTCGTTATCCTGATTCTGCTGTCTGAGATCTCGCTGTATTCTCGCGGTATAGTAGAACTGTTCGTTATCCTGATTCTGCTGTCTGAGATCTCGCTGTATTCTCGCGGTATAGTAGAACTGTTCGTTATCCTGATTCTGCTGTCTGAGATCTGGCTGTATTCTCGCGGTATAGTAGAACTGTTCGTTATCCTGATTCTGCTGTCTGAGATCTCGCTGTATAGTAGAACTGTTCGTTATCCTGATTCTGCTGTCTGAGATCTCGCTGTATACTCGCGGTATAGTAGAACTGTTCGTTATCCTGATTCTGCTGTCTGAGATCTCGCTGAGATCTCGCTGTATAGTAGAACTGTTCGTTATCCTGATTCTGCTGTCTGAGATCTCGCTGTATTCTCGTTGTATAGTGGAACTGTTTGTTATCCTGATTCTGCTGACTGAGATCTCACTGTATTCTCGCGGTATAGTAGAACTGTTCGTTATCCTGATTCTGCTGTCTGAGATCTGGCTTGGATTTCTCATAATATCTCCAACTTAAGTTTGAGTTTCCTTTTATTTGAGCAGTCAATATTTGAGTAAACTCTCAGACTTAAGTCCAAGTTTCGACTTAAGTTCATGTCAAGAAATCCGGGCCTGGGCCTATACTATTAAATCTTCTCTCGGAATCAGCATGGGTATTACTGGATGTGAGTCTATGTTGATTGGAAATTATTCAATATTTTTCCTAAACTGTCAAAGTGAAAGAAATATGCTATTGTTTTCAATTTTGATTTGAAACAAACTCTTTTCTATAGTGAACAGATTAAGTATTTTCTTTCTTTTATACTCTGTGTAGATATTACAAAGGATATTGTCTCAATGTTGTATGCTCATTTACATGTAAAGGCAAGGATGCTATGAATACTGATTTAAATGCTATGAATACTGATCTAAATACTATGAATATTGATTTAGATACTGATTTAAATACTATGGATTCTGATTTAAATGCTATGAATACTGATTTAAATACTATGAATTCTGATTTAAATACTATGAATACTGATTTAAATACTATGAATACTGATATAGATATTATGAATACTGATTTTAAAACCATGAGTTCTGATTTAAATGTTATGAATACTGATTTAAATGTTATGAATACTGATTTAAATACTGATTAAAAACTATGAATTCTGGTTTAAATACTATGAATATTGATTTAAATACTATGAATACTGATTTAAATACTATGAACACTGATTTAAATACTATGAATACTGATTTAAATACTATGGATACTGATTTCGATATTTGGCAATGGTAATAAATGCCACTTTTCATTGTTGATTGTGTTTTAAGGTTAAACGTCAAATGGATTACATATATACACCTGATCAAGATTTAGAGATCATGGCGGGTGTGACCGGTCAACAAGGGGTACGTTACTCACCCTAGGTACCTGGTCCCACCTCTGGTATATTCAAGAGTACGTGTTTGTCCCACTCTCTATTTTGTATTATCTATATGAATTATTAAATTGATCACTATTCGTTATATCCACTTTTTCATTATGATAAAGGTTTGAGGATTTCGAAAAAAAAAATTGACAACTTTAGGGAAGATAACTGCTTGGAAGCAGGTCTGTCTATGATGGTCAGGCACCGATATATAGAATGAACGAACGTCATTAATGACATCGTATTCAAAGGTCTAACATGATAGGACAATGAAGAGAACAAGAAGGTTCGTTGTGTTACCATGGCAACAAATTCAAGGTAGATCAATGAAAAATTCAAAATGTTTAGAGTAGTCAAAAGTCGCCCTTTAATAGCCAATCACCAGTGAAAGTTCATATGAAACATACAAAGTTGAGCACATGTCGGATGGCCTTGACTTTGCCATAGGTTTCAAGGTCTAAGGTCAATGTATCGGTACAAATGGGCTCACCGTTTTATGATGAAGTTTAAAAAGTTTTACGTAGTCAAAAATCAAATATCTACTCGTACACACTCTAGGCGGTGTCTCTCCAGGAAGTCTTCAGATCCTCTAGTGTTGGATAGTATTCAGAACCCCGTGATCAACTGAAGTTAGCAAGCTTGTATTTCCGGAAAAAAATGGGGTGTCGTTTCTTTGATGGTGTAAACAACTTCAGAAGATAACTGTATTCAAAGGACCAGTTACTCAGTACATAGATCCCACAACTACATAAAAGGTGAAGATAACGATCAGTGATCAATCTCATAACTCCTATAAGCAATACAAAGTACATGTAGTTGGGCAAACTCGGACCCCTGGAGACACCAGAGGTGGGATCATGTGCCTAAGAGGATTAAGCATTCCCTGTTGACCGGTCACAACCGCCGTACGCCCTATATCCTGATCAGGTAAAAGGAGTTATCCGTAGTCAAAATGAGTGTGCCAAGAACGGCCTAACAATCGGTACGAAACATGTAAGATAAAAATTTCGAAATACTGAGAAACGCTGTACTTTCGTTGTATTTCAATCCCTGTTGATTGACTTAATCAGACCGTAAGTTGTATCAATGTTTGATTAAATCAGGAATCCTTGCTAACTCGTGACGTGATATGCCATTGATTAAATGTCAAACCTTTTATTTTTATCTTAGTCGTACTTGTAAAAAAAGAATCCTGAAAAGGATTACGAATTCATAACCCATTTACATCCTCATTGAAGTCGGTTGTATGCCTAAATAGCAGTAAATTGTTTTATTTTTGTTTCAAATATTCAATTACCTAGACGTTCACTTTATCACACGCAATGATTTGTAACGAAAAAGTGAAAGTAACGAACATTGATCATTTATAACGTAAAATATATGAAATTAAGAGTTGGGCAAACAGGGACCCCTCAATATACCAGAGGTGGGATCAGGTGTCTAGGAGGAGTAAGCATCCCCTATCGACCAGTCACAACCACCTAAACCCTATACCTGGACATAAACATTAAATGGATAGATATATGTTTTTGTGAGTTAGTTGTATTATCAGCTTCGATTTAATGCTATTTTAACTTTATAGTTGCAGAATTTATCTATCAGACAATGCTTGATCATAAATGTACATTTTGATAATCTAACAATTTTAGGCAATCAAAGCTATATAGAAATAGTGAAAATTTTCCGAGACAAGCTGTGCGCATGGGTTTGCATAGTCCTCTGCTTCTAGAGGATAATCTGTGCTCACGGTTTGGTAATCCAAGAACGTGTTATTTTTCGGTTATTTATTTTCAAGAGATATTTTCTGCCATAACCTTTGTCCTATGTCGATATCTCTGACGTAATTGATTTTCCGTATTTGATTCAAAATGACGTATTTTATATTGTAGATTCAGAATGATTAAACTTTTGATTCTGTTATCCGTAATTGGAGCAGGTAAGTGAAGAGTTTCCTTGCAATCTTTAAAGGGAGGAATAACATACTAGAGAAATTTGGTATGGATGAAAAGAGGATGATATGTACAATGGTACTATGAAAATTTACTTTAGTTAGTAAAAAGAATGCAGTTTTAGCAGAAATTGATTAAAAACAAAATTAGAACCCACGACCTACTGATCAGCATACGACACGTTAACAAACTGATCTACCCAGCTAGGCAATCTTTAAAAGGGATATGCAAATTTTGCTGACATTAAGGTCAGTTCACTAATTAATCCATAAGGCGGTGGAACTTCTGGTTTTTCATCTGTTTACTCAAGAGAATATAATATACTTATTGATCGAATTTCTTTATGAATTTCTTAATACAAACGCGTCATATCTGAATATATACACTACCTCCGATATATATCTTACCATTTGAAATGAGAGCCATTTCCCTATGAATGTGTTTAATGGGCAGTTAATATGTGTATCTATGACACGACGTTTTTAACAGACGGAAGTATTTCTGACAGAAATAAAAGTAAAATATGAATATGAAAATATCAGTTTTGAAAATACATGTGAGTGTGAACAGCAACGCTCAATGCAAGCATACTTTTCATGAAGCGCTAACACGCATCATATATTATGTAGGCACGTCATCATATAATGACGTCATCACGTCATATTGTAACACCTTCATCTTCAGACAGCTATCACGTTCCATACTTGTTTCTAAGGACGCGGAGTATTGAGATAATGCTTGTATCCACGTTTCTAAGGACGCGGAGTATTGATATACTGCTTGTATACTTGTTTCTAAGGACGCGGAGTATTGAGATAATGCTTGTATACACGTTTCTAAGGACGCGGAGTATTGAGATAATGCGTGTATGCACGTTTCTAAGGACGCGGAGTATTGAGATACTGCTTGTATACACGTTTCTAAGGACGCGGAGTATTGAGATAATGCGTGTATGCACGTTTCTAAGGACGCGGAGTATTGAGATACTGCTTGTATACACGTTTCTAAGGACGCGGAGTATTGAGATACTGCTTGTATACACGTTTCTAAGGACGCGGAGTATTGAGATAATGGTTGTATACTTGTTTCTAAGGACGCGGAGTATTGAGATAATGCGTGTATACACGTTTCTAAGGACGCGGAGTATTGAGATACTGCTTGTATACACGTTTCGTGATTTCTTCACGATTCCACGATACCAATGCATCTTCTTTTTAAAAATATAGAGTGTGCTAGCATGGCTAGTATTTTTTTTCCCTTTTTTTGACTCTGATCTTTATGTTGTTCTCTACAATGTGTGCTATTATTTTTGATTTCTCTACAGCATTGTCAGGTCCGCGGTGTCTGAGTTGTAACGGGGTCCCCATACTGACTGATTGTAACAACATGGTGGAATGCGGTGATCACGAGGTAAATATCGGGGCCGGATCAAGGGAAAACTAGAGAGAGAGAGAGAGAGAGAGAGAGAGAGAGAGAGAGAGAGAGAGAGAGAGAGAGAGAGAGAGATTGATGATAGGCTGGTAGTGAAGACTAACAAGAGAAACTTGACGAAGTTAAAGTTGAATTGAAAACAGCAGAAAATAGATCATGACCACTGCACGTTTCTACAAATAATTGTTGTAGCTCAAACAACAACAACAAAACAAAACAAAGGAAAAATAAGAAAACAAAACGAAACATTTCTACAAATAATTATTGTAGCCCAAACAACAACAAAACAACAACAACAAAACAAACAAACAATAATACCACCAATAAAACAGAACAAAACAAAAATAAGAAAACAAAACGAAACATTTCTACAAATAATTGTTGTAGTCTAAACAACAACAAAAAAAAAAAAACAAAAAAAAAAAAAAACAAAGCAAAAATAAGAAAACAAAACGACACATTTCTACAAATAATTGTTGTAGCCCAAACAACAAAACAACAACAACAATAATACCAACAACAAAACAAAACAAAAATAAGAAAACAAAACGAAACATTTCAACAAATAATTGATGTAGCCCAAACAACAACAACAAAACAAAACAAAGCAAAAATAAGAAAACAAAACGAAACATTTCTACAAATGATTGTTGTAGCCCAAACAACAAAACAACAACAACAATAATACCAACAACAACACAGAACAAAACAAAAATAAGAAAACAAAACGAAACGTCAGAAAAATCAATAAGGAGAAACCAACATTGATATTGGTATGACGTATATTGATGCGACTTATTCTAGAATTAGAAATTCATTGTCCTCGTGTTGGTATACTTATAAATGCACACTACATTTCCCCAAAACGATATATTAAAACCAGTGACCAGCATGAAAATGATACTGTAAATTTCTAAATGTATGCGAGGGCTTTCTGCTTAATTTCACGAGAAGCATCATTCGCGAATTAAAATTACTCGCTTTTATATTTATATTGCTAAAGTACATGCAAAGACTCGATCTTGATCAAAATAAAATCACGAATGTATTTTCTCGCGATTTAACGCGACATTTTGAGATATCAAATAGGAATTTATAGAACATGGTTCTAAATAGGAGAGATCGTACTCTGAATCTGGGTCACCAGTTTTCATGTGGTAGTACATGTGTTTTGTTCTCTTTTATGTTTTTTCTAGGGATGCTACACTCAGAAAGTGACTACAGACGTGGGAAGCTTGATATATGAGGCTGGCTGTATCAGTATGCAGGTAAAAATTAAATTGTTCGTTGGCATCATCTAGCCCTCTCAGAATCAGCACTATTGAGCTTGTAGGATTCTCTGTACAATAAGTCGATTATTTATCTGATATTGAAAGAGTAACCATGGACTAAAATAAGTCATTTTTATCTTTCGCATGTATTTATATTTGGTATTCATTTTCTTGGGTTAAAAGCAAATACTAAAATAACGTTATTTTGAACTTAAATCACTATTGCAAACTCATGTTGGCAAATAAAACCTTTATCATATACCGGTAAAGTTCTTCAATCTTTGTTTGAATGTTGTTATTTTCATCTTTTCTTCTTGTTTGTTGTCACAATTTGTTTTTAACTCGGAGTCAGATCTTATGAGGACATGCATGTGGTCTTTTCGTTTAAAAAAAGCATGCTCTTTGAACAAATCGGATTTGGAAACTTTCGTCAGCAAAGAGGTGCTGCGAGCCATAATCTAATCCGGGTATCAAACGATCTTAGTTGGTATAGAGCATGTATAATATTTTTTCGCAATCTTTTAATTTCAACATGAAAACATATACTCTGTATCCAGAAGTTGTCTGTATGGTATTTTGTCTCCTGATAAAGTATTAGTATTTTAGTAAATTATTGTCCACATTGTATGAGGATGGAATAAAATGGCAGGATTTTTCAGATTTGCAAAGTAATAAGCGGCCTCAGTCATGATCACGTGCTCGGGAAGAGAGACATCACGAATTGCTACGAGTGTTGTACAGACGGCAACCACACGAGTCCCGACAGCACACCATGCAATACCCATCTGTGTGGCATAGGTGAGATCTCTGTAAAATCTCGTTGTTTAATCGACATGGACACCGCTATCAGTTACTCTCCTCCTTAAACAGAAGCGTGTTCTTCTATAAAACGACAACTCCTCCAAGGAATCTTAACACTGCAACCAAAGTACCGCTTTTTTCTCAAACCATGGGAAGTTCGCTATATCAAAAGATGTAATTCTACAATATTTGTGGCAGGGATATAGTGTTTTGCTAGCTCGTTCTTTCTTGTATTCGTTGGTTTAACCATTGTGTGTATACAACGTACGTGGAGATGGGTCTCCGAAAAAGTTCTCAAAATCAGCAACCAAACTGCAAATCTTAATTGAGTATACGGATATGATACAGACGATAATACAAGAAGAAAATGATTGCTCTTAATTATCTTATCAGTGATTGGAAAATTCTATATCATGTCAAGTCATTTTTTGTTATAGAATATACTAGTAATATCATTTCATTATCAGCATGACACGACGCTTGATCGAGCGTACAATCGTTTATCGAGGCTTCTAATAGATGTTAATGAAGCAGATCAGGAGGTAATAAAACTTGTTGGAGCGCGTTTTCATACTCAAATCCTGTGCTCAAAATCGTGCACATACTCAAAAGTGAAGATTATAAAACTTGTGTAAAATCATTCTCACACTCATATAGAGTACATACTCAAAATTATTTGAGTATGTTTCGAATAGGTTTGCTCAGAGTTGTAGTCAAAATAAAAATGAATGAGTTTATATGAGTACGGTAAACGTTTTATAGCCTCCAGTTTTGCGTTTGTCATCAGTGACCAATCAAATTGAAAAAAAAAAAAAATGCGCATAGCGTGTCATCCATACTCTATTTTATTGGAACTATAGGGCCAATCATTGAGTGAAATTTGCACGCTCGATCAAGTGAAGTGGCACGCTTTTACTTTAACGATAGTGATACCAACGTGTGGTACTCGCACTCGTATACTGTATTGCCTTGAGACAAATGTCCACCAACGTTTAAAAGTTCAATCCAAATGCTGATTAAAAGCACCGAAAATATGTAGGGTCCCATTGCCTTTATAGGTCATACTTTGAATATTTACTTCTGCTGGATACCACATCCCACCTCTAGATTTTCTAAGAAATTTTTTCTCGATTCTCTCTTCTTATGAGATTGAGCACTGGTCGTTATCTTTACATTTTTGATTTACATTACGCTAAGATCCGCTTTGACCTACACCTTCCATTTCAAATATAACCCCACGACAATAGTCCTAAATCATTTCTGAAAATTGTGCAATAATTTCTCATCCCGATAATTAATTCAAACACATTTGACATCTGTCTCAATTTGGATCAACTTGATTTACTCCTCCACCGAACAGCCTGCAGTAAAGATATCCCGGGGCTTAACACTCTTATTCCGATAACACTAATGAAAAATGTTATGGGGATTCTTTGACAGGCCTTTAAGGAAGAATGTTACGTCTGAGAAATTTGAAATGGATGAAAAGTGGGGGATATGTGCAACAATATTTAGAAAATAAAAACTTTCAAAATTTACGTTGTAAAAACAAAATAATGCAGTTTTAGTAGAATGTGATCTGAAAAAAATTAAAAGTTCCCTAGACTCGAACCCGCGATCTACAGTTCAGCAGTCGACGTGCTGACCCACTGAGCTACTCAATGATATTAAAATTGAATAGAAAATATTGCTGATATTTATATTTTCGTCTATGTTTTAAAAGGAAGTCAGCCATTGTGACGATATAGAATAGCTCTCTAAGAATTCATGCAATTATATTTACATTTGCCAATGCACTTCCTTATGTGACAGTACTAATGAAATTAATGTTCAATTTCGTGCAACATGAATTTGGTCACGTGATCAGTTTGTTTTTGCGTATGAATACAATCACCGCTTCAAAAGTCAGTTCCTGCACTTTCACCTGGCTTCTTGCTTATGCATTGCAGTGGGGGATTTAGACCCCCCACCCCTCCTTTCGCCATAAATTTAATTATAGAAATAGTGTGAATGAAATTCCTTATTGGCACCCACAATGGCTGAGTATTTTGGCTAATACTTGACTTTCACCCACCCCTTTCGTAAACCCTGGATCCGCCACTGCAATGACATCACAACAGAAACAAACGCAACAGGATATCTATACAGAGTATTTTGTAAACAAACAATAATTTCATCAATTCATAAAAGAGAAACATTAAACACACCGTTCTGTCGTTTCATTTTATATAGTTTTAAATACCGTCTGCAACTTCTGCACGGCGAATTTATAAAAGTTCAATGATATTGGAAGCGAAAAACATTATAAGCCTATTTACTTTATGATGATAAATTCACCTGTTGTTTCCTGGCAACTGTCATCACAGCTTTGACTCGGTATGATCATTCAAGGCTCGAAAAATTTATATGTTCATGTCAGTGTACCGGTACGAGTCTTCATTAAAATCCTTCAACAGAAATCTTTCAAGTGAACAAAAACACCGCCAGCTCGTGTTTATTTTCTCTTACACATACTGAAGGTAAATAAAAGACGCAACCTACCTGCTCTTTGTCTAATTCTGTCCTACTGTCTCGAATCATCTCCTGCATGGCTACAACCGCAAGTCCTAACGAACATGCCGTTGTTTCTTTCCAAAAAGCTGACTAAGAGTTTAACGTTAACTTGGCCCATCATATCCTCCATCAGTTCTCTCAGATCCTTTGAATTTCTGTCGAAATCTGTGTTCAACAATTGCGTTTTCAACATAGTAGGCTAGACCAACACCAGTTTCTCCATCGCTGATCGCGACCAAATCACATCATTGATGTAGTTTACTCCGCTCTTCTTGTCTTCATTTCAGTTAACTTTGCGCTCTAAATTACCTTTATTATACACCTGTTTTGTCTTTTTCAAACCTTTTCAATTAAATATCTATATCTTATATTCTTTGTGATATTGTTCCTAGTTTTGAAGTTGGTACGTGATCAAATCTATATGATTTGATTACGTGACCAAATTCATGTCATATCCCAATAACATTTAAAAATGATATTTTATTTCTTAATTTAATTCGTTCATTTCGCTAATGTAGGGTGTGGATAAGATTGCAGAAGGTATAATGGGGATTGCATTCTCTCGCGGAACAACAATTATCAATAAAGTTTTCTGTTAAAAGGTGACCGACCGGAATCTAAATGTTATCAGTGTGATGACGTCATAAATCCAGAGGATTGCAGGACTACCGGTTATTGCGGCTTGGATGAGGTAATGTTGTGAAACATATGTTCCTACCGTAATTATGGCACACTAAGACAAAACGTTTTGTTAGATTGTAGGAGAAATATCAAGAACTTAAACGAATATTAAAAGCATTTGACAAATCAAATCAAGACTGGATAGAAATGTAAAAAAAAAAAAAAAAAAAAAAAAATTACATTATATCAGTTTCGGAATGGACTTCAGTAATGTCAGATATATTTTTTAATGTCTTGTTATCCTCTTCCAGCAATGTTTTACAGAAAAGGTGACAAACCATGCGACAGGAGAAGTAAGGTTTCACCTGGGATGTCAGAGGAAACGGGTAAAAAACTTTCTTATCTAATAGGTTAATTCATGTAAGAGAGAGAGAGAGAGAGAGAGAAAGAGAGAGAGAGAGAGAGAGAGAGAGAGAGAGAGAGAGAGAGAGGGGAGGGGGAGGGAGAGAGAGAACAGAGAGAGAGAGAGAGAGAGAGAGAGAGAGAGAGAGAGAGAGGGAGGGAGTGAGAGAGAGAGAGGGAGAGAACAGAGAGAGAGAGAGAGAGAGAACAGAGAGAGAGAGAGAGAGAGAGAGAGAGAGAGATGTTGATAAAAATGATGTTGATCTAGATAATGAAGTTGCTATGATAGTTTATATAGTATGAATTCAAAGGTGATACATATCAATACATGTTGTAATACACAGTCAAAATTTTTAATATGTAAATCGTAGTATACTTTTTGGGCAGTGATACTCAACCTGATGTTGATCAAGATAATGATGTTGATGTAGATAATTACATTGGTTATGTAGCCACACTGGTTTTATTTCAGATGTATTTGTGTACGTTTTCGTTACACCAGTTGTTCCACATTTTGTTTTCTTCACCATGTATATTTCTATTCTAGTTACACCAGAATTTTCTTCACTATGTCTGCGTATATTTAAGCAATGTTGTTCTTTCCTCACTTTGTTTGTTTTTCTACTTAACCTATTTTTTCTGTCGCTATGTTTGTGAAAGGTGAAGACAGCGAACAGTGATCAATCTCATAACTCTTATCAGGAATACAAAATAGACAGTTAGGCAAACACGGACCCTGGATATACCAGAGGTGGGATCAGGTGCCTAGGAGGAGTAAACATCCCCTGTCGACAAGCCACACCTGCCGTGAGCCCTATATCTTGATCAGGTAAATGGAGTAATCTGCAGTCAAAATCAGTGTGCCAAGAACGGCCTAACAATCGATATGAAACATGTCAAGACAGCATTTGACCCAATAAGGGGTATATAGTATTTTCATTTTCATTCACGTGTCGATTTGATATATCTCAATGAATTAGAAATGGTGGACATCACAGAGTCTTCCACATCATATTCATACTTCGATATTTTATTAAGCACAGATTGATTTATTGATTGAATTTTAACGTCCCTCTTGAGAATATTTCATTCATATGGAGACGTCACCATTGCCGGTGATGGGGCTGCAAAATATGCTCGGCGCTTATGGCCTTTGAGCAGGGAGGGATCTTTATCGTGCCACACCTGCTGTGACACGGGACCTCGGTTTTTTGCGGTCTCATCCGAAGGACCGCCCCATTTAGTCGCCTCTTACGACACGCAAGGGGTGCTGAGGACCTATTATAACCCGGATCCCCACGGGATGATATTAAGCATAGACATTAACGGCAAACTAACAACTCAACTTTATGACAAAATTCGTCTCGACTTCAGTTTCTCCATTGTCAACTTCCCATTATTTATGTAGCAACATTGCATTATCACCTGGATATGGTGTTTATATCTCTCAACTGATTCCATACACAAGAGCTTGTTCTGCGTATAGTCAATTTTTCAATCGAGACAAACAAATCGATTTTACGGGGGTTTAAACAACATTTCGCACATTTTACGGTCGTGATATTAATCTAATTTACAAATACAATCTGTCATTGGGTCAAATGTTATCTGACGTGTTTCATACTAATTGTTAAGGCGTTCTTCACACCCTAGATTTTTGACTACGGATAACTCCATTTACCTGATCAAGGTATAGTGCTCACGGTGTGTGTGGCAGGGTTAGGGTTGCTTGCTCCTCCTGGGCACCTTATCCCACATCTACTGTTGATTTTGTATTCTTTATAGGAATTATAAGATTAATCACTGTTCGTTATCTTTACCTTTTTATTCTAGTTAGATTGGCTTATAATAGCTATCCCTGTTTATGTTAGCTGCTCCTGTGTATCATTAACTGTATGTTTCTTTATTTATTTGTTTGTTTATTCTAGCGACAATGGACTTTTTCTAGCTCCATTTTTTTTATTTTTACATAATCTGGTCTTCGTTTTAGCTATTTTTGGATGATTCTTGCTACAGCGGTCATTTTCGCGGTATGTATGTTTTTTTCTAGGTGTGTCAGAGCCTGGAGTTATTTCAATCTCTCCCTAACATTTTCTCGCTGTATATGTTTTTCTAGGTGTGTCAGAGCCTGGAGTTATTTCAATCTCTCCCTAACATTTTCTCGCTGTATATGTTTTTCTAGGTGTGTCGGAGCCTGGGGTTATTTCCATCTCTCCCTAACATTTTCTCGCTGTATATGTTTTCTAGGTGTGCCAGAGCCTGGGGTTATTTCCATCTCTCCCTAACATTTTCTCGCTGTATATGTTTTTCTAGGTGTGTCAGAGCCTGGGGTTATTTCCATCTCTCCCTAATTCTGGTAGTTGTAACGAGTGTTGCGACCATGACTACTGCAACATTGGCCTCTGTGGACTGGCGTTATTAGGTACGCTATCATTGTATTCCTCCAATCCTTGTACATTTTACCTGTAGTAAAACGGTCATAACCATATGGAACTCTTTCGTGTTAAAGGTACGAAAAACCCCATGAAATGGTGACAATGACTGCCCTGGTTATCTATTTTCTTAGTAGGACCTTGAGCTCAGAACTACCTCTTCTTTAATCAAAACCACCGCGGTGGTCTAGAGGTAGAGCGTTCATCCCCCATGTAGAAGATCAGGGTTCGAATCCCGACCGCGACAGTCCTACGTCGTTAAAATAGGTAGTGACAGTTCCATCGCCAAACGCTTGGCACCAGGTGTGAATGTCACGGGTCCTCGGAGATTTCATGTACCTTAAAAACAGATGCCCCGTGTCATAGCACGCTATAGAATCCTCACTGGCCGTAAGCGCCGAGCATAGGCCTAAATTTGAAGCCCTTCACCGGTATTGGTTACGTCTCTATATGAGTAAATAAAATTCTGAGAGGGACATTTAACAAGATACATACATTCAATCAATCAATCTTTCATCAAAGTTTTCCATATTTTGTGAATGTAGGTTCTAAAAAGCTGCCTTTCCATCAATACAAATAATTGTAATCTACTATTAACTCAATATAAATGATTTTCTTGACACAGGTAAGCCTCAGTTTATCGCAAAACCTGATAACTTTACCGTGGATCCGCACACTAAGGTCACTCTTCGGTGCCGCGTGGATCCAAAGACGAATGGCACCATTAAATGGACTTTTGAACCTGTAAGTGGTTATGTATCAAATCGCATGTCTGACTCTGTTGTTCGTCCCTGGTATTGTACAGTGTCAGAGACAACACATTGGAGAGTATGAAAGTGAGGAGCATGTAAGAAAAATCACATGAAATCCCTGAAGAGTGATTTTTGATTGAATTAGAACATACAGTCATTTAGAATCCCAAAATGAAAATCATTTTACTTTACTTTTAATTTTCTTATCGTTTTGCCTTGCATCAATATTTTCGTAATTTGTTTTAATGCGAACTGAAATGAAACGAATGCTTTAGCTCTGTCTAAATGTTATCTTACAGTTAAGGGTTTACTTGAAGTCAACAGTATGCGTGACACTTGGCTGTTACGTCAGAAATGAGTCGAACATCTATAAATTGCTCGGGAATGTTCAAGATGCACCCAAAAATTGTGCCAGCCGAAAATTTCGCGAAATTGAATTAGGTTTCTATGAGGAATGTGATGTCACTGATTGAATGATACATACGTATACATACATGTAACACAAAAGATCTAGCAATATTTCGATGAAATTTTGTGTCCTTTGTAAGCATAATCCACCATTACAGAGAGGGTATCGTGTCACTCAGACAGTCTTGAGTGGCTGAAAGTTGCTTCTCATGTTGTTGTCTGCTCTCCATCTTGGGTTTTAATCAAATGATATTTAAAAGAAAGGCACTGCATAAAGGCAAAAATGCGTGCAATAATGGGTTTTCTTTCGGATATAACCGGTTTAACGAAGTATGATTCAGTTTGAATTGACTTAACCATATTGTATTAACAATAGAGTCTAAAGATTGCATCTGAATAGCGAAGTGAATCTCAATCCAAGATGTGTAAAATAAATCGTATTCCACAATGAGTCGTTTTTAATTCGATATAAGCATGATGTACAGTATTTTTTAGATTCCCTATTTTGGGGTTCTTCAGTTGGATGTGTACATGTAACAAAAGTTTAATTATATTTTCTTTATTATTTGATTATGTTTTATATTTTGTGTTGTTGACTCTGAATATCGGTGGTCAGGATACATTTTCACAAATTATTCCTTGATAAGGCCCTCCGATTGTTTACTATCAACTCAACTATCGACCTTTCATTTTCAACATTTAACATCTTATTCCAGCTGGCAGGAAACTTAGGGCCGATTCCAAATGGTATAGTTCTAAATAACCAACCTTCGTTAACTCTGACAGCGGATGTGACGTCATATGGCACGTACACATGCACTGCCACAAATGTGAACGGGTTCGTTACTGCCAAAGGATATGTGATGCCTAGTAAGTTTTCCATTTCCGGATTTGATTCAAGAGAAATCATATTGAAGTAAAGATGTTCCTTCGACAGGCTCTACAGCAACTGCTATATAGATAAATAATCATATAGATTGTTACGCCGTTCTTGGCACACTGATTTTGACTGTGGATAACTCCTTTTACCTGATCAGGATATGGGGCTCACGGCGGGTGTGACCGGTCAACAGGGGATGCTTACTCCTTCTAGGCACCTGATCCCACCTCTGGTGTGCCCATGGGTCCGTGTTTGCCCAACTATCTATTTTGTATTGCTTGTAGGAGTTATGAGATTGATCACTGTTCGTTATCTTCACCTTGCATATGTATATTTTCAATCATAAATTAATTTTCAATTGTATCTTCATGTAATTGATGCGAAAAATAGTACATGTATTTAGATGAAGTAGCATTCTATGCAGAGGACGCTTTATCAATTATCAAAAGGTCCATTATGATGAACCTTAATGTTCACCTGAGTTCAGCTGTTCTTCATCTTCATAAATGCCATCTTTATTACCATATTTGTTAGACATCACCCTGATTCTAGGCAAAGGTACTTTGAAATTGATATAAAAGATTATGAGTTCCTCATTGCCAATATTTACGTTACTCTTTGGTGATCAGGTCTTCCCACAATCTGTTCGAATTCCTATGAATATACATTGTGATCCATTATAAACTGACCTGTTTTTAGCTTTTTGTGACATGATGTCTTCAAAAAATGTTCTACATAAAAAGAAAAAATGTATTGCCGTGGTCATTAATTGACATTTAGATTACGTTATATTCATCAACAATAATCATTTTCATTCATTTGTTGATTCGATATATCCGAGTGAACTCGAAATAAAAGACAAAAAAGAGTCTTCCATCTCTCCTTCATATTTGGATATTTTATTGAACATAGATGCCCGCGGAAGACTAACAGCACAACTTTATGTCAAACAAGATGACTTCAGCTTCTCCATGAATTTTCCATACATGTGTAGCAATATTCCATTATTACCTACACATGGAATTTATGACTCTGAACTGATTTGATACGCAAGAGCTTCCTCTGTGTGTGATCAATTATTAAATTGAGACTGGCTATTACCAAATCAATTAATGTTGCAGAGGTTTTCACAGTCTCGTCTTAAGTCAGCATTTCGCAAATTCTATGGTCATTATAATGATGAAAAGGTGAAGATAACAAACAGTGATCAATCTCGTAACTCTTATAAGGAATACAAAATAGAGATTTGGGCAATCACGGACCCCTGAATATACTAGAGGTAGGATCAGGTGCGTAGGAGGAGTGAACATCCCCTTTCGCGAGCGGTCACACCCGCACTGAGCCCTATACTAGTATCTTGATCATGTAAACGGAAGAAATCCGTAGTCAGAATTAGTGTGCCAAGAAAAGCCTAACAATTGGCATGAAACAGGTCAGAGAGCATTTCACCCAATGACCTAAATCGTTATAACGACTATAGAATTTGCGAAATGCTGACTTTAAACGGGAATGTCAGTAGACTTTCTCGACTTAAAAATTGATCATACGCAGAACAAGCTCTTGTATATCGAATCAGTTGAGATATATAAAACTCATATGCATGTGATAATGGAATATTGCTCCATAAATATGGGAAGTTGACGATGTATAAACGGAAACCATCCCATTGTAATAAAGTTTTCCATTAATATCTATTTTCAATAAAATATATAAGTACGAAGCAGATGTGGAGAACTCTGTGACGTCTTCTGTCGATTTTGCTGGCATATAACGAATCGACATATGAATGCAAATAGTGGTTATCACTAGGTCTAATGCCGTCTGATTTATTTATATTTCATAACAATTGTTACATACTAGTACTGATTTTCACCACGGATTGCTCTATTTACCTGATCAAGATATAGGGCTCAAGTTGGGCGTGACCGGTCAACCAGGGATACGTACTCCTCCCAAGCACTGTTGTTCAGGGAACGTGTTTACCCTTCTCTTTATATTCTTTATTGGGTGTATCAGATTGATAACTTTTAGTTATCCTCACTTGTTCATATTAATATAGCAAATCCTTATCCTGCTGCTCTCGAGAGTAAGATTTTGTTTTTAAAACAATTCTAGCATAATAATTTGTTTCCCTCTTGACGCCCCATCCCTCCACCACCAGAATTTGAATTAACTTGAATCTGAATTAACGAAAGATTCTTGCAAACGATATAACTGATCATGAACATGCTACTTGATTAAAGTTTTCCCGCTATATACTCTCATGAAAATATTCAAATGTAACCCCCGTCATGGCCCCACCCTACTGCTGAATTCATTGATTAAAAAAATGACCATGCACTGTATACTATATCCTTCAAATCTTGATATTTTTGAATTGAATATACAGTAAAATATGATTATAGCGAACCTCAAAGTCCGGTGAAAATTGTTCATTATATAGAAACTTTATTAGATACAATTCAAATTCGCTATTTTCCACTCATATGTAATGGATATCATTTTTGCAATAAGCGTAAATTCATTATAGTTGTGTTCAATACACCGAAATGTCACTGTATAAGGAACTTGCCAATCATCCTTTGATGTGCCGTGAGCTCTCAATAGACATTTATATATATATTTTACAAGGGCGACAGACAAATAGGTACATATTTTTTGGTTCTATTATTTACCCAGTCTTGTTCAAGAAATGTAATTCTGAACGATCCACTAAGTGATTTCATAAAGAGTGAGTAACTATGTATTCTTTGAGCCAATATAACATTTTCACATCGAGTCCTTTGTGTGGAAAGTGTTGTATGAATAAACGTCATGTATTGTACAATATACATCTATAGAAATATGCCTATATTAAGATATTTCTTACCGGTGATAACTTTTAAGTTTATTTTAAAACTACATGGTAGGCTGCTACTAAAGTGTTAGATAAACTATTTTGTTTAATGCAGCTGACTTGCACGACTTTGAATATCACCTTTAAATGCAATTTAGAATTTCACTCAACGATAAAGACCACACCCACTACAACAACCCCACCTACAACAACGACCACGCCCACAACTACGACAACACCAACAACTACAACAACCACGCCCACAACTACGACAACCACACCCACAACCACGACAACCACGCCCACAACCACGACAACCACAACTACAACAACCACGCCCACACCTACAACTACCACCACTATGCCCACCACCACATCACCTACTACTGCGTCTTGTCCTAGTGGTTGTTGTGACACAGACCCACGGTGTCATCAATTCGATTTTGTAATGACAGTTTGTGTCGACGCGTTGAAGGCTACGGTTTGTGCAAAAACATGCGGACTTTGTTCGCAAACTACTACAACCACAAAACCTCCTTGCATTGACACGGATCCCAGATGCCAACAGTTTCAATTTCTAAGTACTGCTTGCCTGGACCAAGAACAATCTAAAATTTGTCCGAAAGCGTGTGGTGTATGCACAGCATAGAGATGGTTCTTTCTAACCACTGGAGAGGTGGACTGTGGTTTGAAGATATAGCAATAAAACATTGACCAAACTTTTCAGTATTTCTTGTGCAGGAAGAACAATTTGCACATGGCTAACGAAGGGAATAAGATATCGTTAGAAGGAGATCCTTGGTCCTCTTATGCTCTTAACTTCTAGAGTGCCTGGCATGTCTAGAGATCCGTGTTTGATCTACTCCAAATTTTGTATTCCCTTTTGATTTATGAGATTAATAACTATTCGTTCAGTTTCCCATATAACCAGATTTCATTGTTCCTATTGGAGCAAATTTCAATCCTTCATCAGGTGTCCTTCTTTTCTATAAGTATTCTTTCACAGCAATTTTGATACATGATCATACTTTAAAAAAGATCTTTGTCCGTGTTTTTTCCCCAGTTCTTTTTTGTTGTTGTTGTTGTTAATATGACAAAAGAGAGTAATAGAGTTAAAAGGAAACGGTGCCTGGCAGAAGTCTTCTTGTGAAACACTACTGTACATAAAAAGACATTGTTTTATATAATCATATACTTTACGTCATTCAAAGTTCAGCCCTAATATATACCCCAAAATACCTCACCTCACTCAAACTTAAAACTTAATATATACCCCAATACCTTATCGCAGTTAAATTTAATCCCAATATATACCCCAATACCTTATCGCAGTTAAACTTAACCCTAATATATACACCAAATACCTTATCGCAGTTAAACTTAAACCCTAATATATACCCCAATACCTTATCGCAGTTAAACTTAACCCTAATATATACTGCAATACCTTATCGCAGTTAAACTCAAACCCTAATATATACACCAAATACCTTATCGCAGTTAAACTTAAACCCTAATATATACCCCAGTACCTTATCGCAGTTAAACTTAAACCCTAATATACGCGGGTATGTTAAGGCAGGTCATGCTTCATTTATGCACGTAAACTGCATAATTTTTAAAATCTGTCTTACACAGAGAGGAAGACCTACTAACTCTTAAAAACTATTTTGGTTGTTTACATGAGAACATTTTGTATCATAACAACATGACAAACATGCGTTTCCGTATGACGTCATTGTTATAAATAGATCATGGGGTACCTTAATAGAAAATGTAAAAGTAACACATTATCCCAAGATTTAAATATTGGTCTAACTGGCGATAATGACGGTAAAACACCCATAGTATATCAGAATTACTGATAGAATCCTACCACTTTCAATAAGAAATAATTATTGAACATTTAAACACGAAGCCATCTAGCCCATGTTTTACATTTTGCACTGATGGCTGATGCTATGCAGTTTTCTTTAAAAGTTTCCTTAACGGACGATTCTATCAGTAATTGCCGTGTACATTAGTTTATGACCTTTCAAACGGTGTATAAAAAGTATCTAATAGTATGCGGCCTAATGTGCTACTTTTGAAGTTTTATTTCAGTCTGTGACAGAGGAAAATCGGATCGACATGCTAAATGGAATGTTTTCTCCGTTAAACAAAATTGTCCATGAAAGATATCAACATGCCTTCTTAATATCAATAAATTCTCAGCGTTTCACATATATATTCCATATGTCCCATGTCATATATTTCAAATACTCCACATTTTGTCGATATTTGCATGGCACATATAAACAAATTCCTTGCATGTGTCAACGTCACTCGATGTATAGTCATGACGTCATCAGTTTACTTTCATATCGATCAGACAGAAATTACACAACAGCAGTATAGCATTTCGAATTACGTTGGATCTTAGTAGCTGCATGGTTTATTTTATGCATAAATAAAACTTAAATAAAAAAATAAAATCGGAATTACTTAGTGATATCCATTGCACGTATTTCAATTATGACGTCACATTGTTTCGCGGATTTTATCCCAGTAAAAATTTTCATAACCTGCCTTAACGTACCCGCGTATACCCCAATACCTTATCGAAGTTAAACATAAACCCTAATATATACCCCAAAATACCTCACCTCACTCAAACTTAAAACTTAATATATACCCCAATACCTTATCGCAGTTAAATTTAATCCTAATATATACCCCAATACCTTACCCCACTTAAACCCTAATATATACCCCAATACCTTATATCACTTAAAACTTAAACCCTAATATAAACCCCAATACCTTACCTCACTTAAATTTAAACCCTAATATATACCCCAATGTCTTACCTCACTTAAACTTAAACCCTAATATATACCCCAATGTCTTGCCTCACTTAAATTTAAATCCTAATATATACCCCAATGTCTTACCTCACTTAAACTTAAACCCTAATATATACCCCAATACCTTATCGCAGTTAAACTTAAACCCTAATATATACTACAATACCTTATCTCAGTTAAACTCAAACCCTAATATATACTCCTATACCTTATCGCAGTTAAACTCAAACCCTAATATATACTGCAATACCTTATCGAAGTTAAACTTAAACCCTAATATACCCCAATACCTTATCGCAGTTAAACTTAAACCCTAATATACCCCAATACCTCATCGCAGTTAAACTCAAACCCTAATATATACCCCAATACCTTACCCCACTTTTACCCTAATATACACCCAATACCTTACCCCACTTAATTAAACTTAAACCCTAATATATACCCCATAACCTTATCCCACTTAAACTTAAACCCTAATAATATATACCCAATACCTTACCCCACTTAAACTTAAACCCTAATATATACCCTAACACCTTATCGCATTTACACTTAAACCCCAGATACAGACCTGGATTCTTAAAATGTATCTTTTCTGTAACTCTGATGTAATCATACATTTTAAGAATCCAAGTCTGAGGCTTAATTTTAACTGTATTTGTAACACACTAAAACATCCAGAAATTATTTAATATTTATCGTCTTGGTGAAGATACGGTGATTGTGATTGGTTGAAAAACGTTCCCACGACACAACCAGTGTTCAACGTCTCCTCCAACACAACGCAACATACATCGAGTCACCGCTTGTCTTAGTCCTTCATATCTAATTCAATTCTAGCCATTGCATCCGATCTATATAACTCTGCTCAGCTTAACGCACAGCCATGTTGTTGTGTTCATTGTTACGTACGTGTATTCCTACGCGCCATTTCAAAAACGTTAATTAAAGCTTTTTTTACGAGATAAACTATTAGTTTTACCATTTAAAAACATGATTACATGATAAGAAATGAATCTTATAATTATTTTCTTGATGGTGGTATCATAGGAAAATTATACTGAAAAAAAATTCATCAATGCGTTATGCATCTTCCCAGTACATATCACTACCTGTTGTCCTTTGTTAGACGATAGGTGGACCACTATTGGTCAAATCCAATGATCAGCCTTGGTGTGTGTTGTTTTTGCAGATCATCTCTTAACAAGGGTGGGGAGGTTAAAGTTGATATGTAGTACCAGACATCAAGGATATAAAAATACAAAATTAAGATGTCACGTGGTCGAATGGAAATACAAGTAGAGCGGTTTGAAAAGATCAATTCATAGATATATCGACATCAAAGAAAAACATAGTTACCAAACAGGAATTTATGAAATCTTTCTATTTCGATATGTTTGCTCTTATACACTTGATGTTGGTAAACATCAGCATAAACTTGAAATCTTAGTCTTCTTGTTTATTTTTTATGGCCGTAGTTTTGAAAATAAATAAGATAAAGACATTTTGAATTGCTGTTACGCGAGAGGGATGTGCAAGGCTATATATGATTTTATAATTTCTCATGGAATGAAAGGAATGGATTTACTTTGTACATGTACCACGTCATAAATACATATAGCTCCGGTCAATGTTGTAGGTAAGTAATATACAGTAAAGCATCAACCTTAGTTAAAAGTAAATACTTTCACATCTATATAACGTTAACATTGATACCACCTAGAAGTTAACGTTTGTGTAACTAGCATCGACCATAGTCCAGTTGTGGTAAAAATCGTATACGACTTTGGCACCAGAAAGCGCGAGTCCAATAAACTTCAACATAGACACATGATTATAGAGTGATATTAAAATAGAAGAAAAAAACTTAGAAACATGGACGTTTTGTACGGCGCATTTTATTATATATTAATCAACTCTCGAGTATTTCAGAATAACTGTAGACGTACATGTATATAATGCACTTTCTTCTGCTTGGTGTATACTTTACCTATGATCCCAAATAAATTCGTGAAAACTCCCCATTTATGCAGTAAATCGGATAGAAGTACGCATTAGTGTTCAAAATTACGGCGGACTAAATAAAATCTTCAGCGTAAACTTAAGTACGTTTACAGTATTTAACATGGTAATGTTCCTCGTTATCCTAGTAAGTTTACAGTAGTTCACATGTTCCTCGTTATCCTAGCACGGTAATCGGAGGACGGACAACTGGCGTGGCCTGCACAAACTCAGATGCCTCTCCACCACTGTAAACAAATGAACAACGTATTCAAAGTGATGTAATGAAGAAATGACAATACTGTAAACATATTGACAACGTATCCAATGTGATATGATAAAGCAATCAGCGTTGTAAATAGACACACGTTTTATACTTCACATTGGATACAATAAATAAGGTGGTATGATTAAAGCGGAAGATTATTTCATTAAATCAATCATCTGCAATGTATTTATCTTCGATAAATTTACCAATTAAAAGATAGCAATTTCATCATGAATGTGAGAAATGTGCGTATGAATCTTGATAAATATAGTACGACTATTTTAGCAGCTGGGAATATTTGGACAGAAATGAAAATAAAATGTAAATATAACATATAATTTTCAGTTTTGAAAATACATGAGGGTATGAGCAGCAGCTCTTAACTCCGGTGCATATGTCATTAAAGTTGTAAACCATTCGCAGTTATTACTCTTAATATTGTAAAGCATTCAGTTTTTACTCAGAATGATATTAAATTTGATAATTACAATTAGTAATTTAAATGCTGTTAACTATTTAATGTTACTACTCAGGATGCTGTTAACTGTTTACAGTTTGTACTTAGAAAGTTGTTTGATTGTAAATAAATAACTTATTGACCCAGACGATTGTAAATAAATAAATAAAATAACTTATTGACCCAGACGATTGTAAATAAATAAATAAAATAACATATTGACCCAAACCACTGTAAATGAATAAATAAAATAACATTGACTCAGAAAATTGTAAATAAATAAATAAAATAACATATTGACCCAGAAGATTGTAAATAAATAAATAAAATAACGTATTGACTCAGAAGATTGTAAATAAATAAATAAGATAACATATTGACCCAGAAGATTCTAAATAAATACATAAAATAGCATATTGACCCAGACGATTGTAAATAAATAAATGAAATAACATATTGACCCAGACGATTGTAAATAAAGAAATAAAATAACATATTGACCCAGAAGATCAAGTCTCTTACTTGGCATGCTCATTTTTCCATATCACGTGACCGCCCAAAGACTTTAGACCACCACTGTTTAAAGCAGCCCGACACACCGGCAAATTCTGAATACACCAAATTATCAAGTTGAAGTACGAGTGACCTGGTTAAAAGTCACTCAGGTCTCATTTCGATATGCAGTATAAATATTCCTTCTTTTGACATATGCAATGCAGATCCATATATTGTATGTATAGATAGACCATTAATTCAACTATGACCAAACCATTAGCTTAGTCGGTACGTTTTATTGAAAATGCTGAGGTTTCTAGGAGGTTCTCACAACATATAATCCCTGTTACTGTCATTGCAAATCATTTTATCTTATTTTAAGTTGTATTTTCCATATCACGTGACCGCCCAAAGACTTTAGATCACCACTGTTTAAGTTATTCTTGGTTGTATAAATGTCCAAAAATTTATGATTTCAAGGTTCTGACATAAAAAAGACAAATATCAAAACTCAAAGAGCAGCAGAAAATAGGGATGTGTTATAGAATATTCTGATAACACAAGCGTAAACACAAATATTTACCAATGCAAAGCGATGAGCATGGAATGCTTCGTTCAGATCTGTGCATCCTGCGGGGCAAGTTCCGCTGAAATGAACATGACCAATGCACTAGAATATATACATTGTATAACATCATAAACAAAAACAAAAAACAACAAAAAAAAAAAAAGAAAAGAAAGAAGCAAACACGAAAACCAACGTGTCTATTACGGAAGCCTATGTATATTTATTTTCCTATCTGGAACATCATTATATTAAATTTCTATTGTCATCAAAATAATTTGTACAATATCAATTTCATAAATTTATCCGCAGTACAACTTACTTATTTAATGAGTAGTACAATACGAAATGAAAAAGTTACCCGCAGTACGATTTATCTAATGTTGCACAGTCAGCAAACGTAGTCTGACATGTCAGTTGTCCCATGTCCTTGTACACTGGAAAGTGGTGAATGATTAAGAATGATGAATTAATTATTGATACAAACATCAAAACATTCACTTTCGTCAATGTGTATTATTTCATCGTCATATGCCTTCTGGAAAACATTGCATTATTTGGATTCATTTTGTTGTCCCGTCGCGTCATCATACGAACTTATCTTAATCAATTAAACGAAACTTCTACATGACATTAATCACATCCATTTTACTCAGTATAACGCTACATCAAAAGGAGACTATTCAAATCATTTTAATAAATTCAATGATGTTTTGCACATCCATCAATTAGAAACTCCCTCAGCATGACTTACCATAGAAGGCTGCAAACACAATTCCGGTATCGGTGGTAGCCTCGCATTGGTATTCGCCAGTCTCACGCTCACCCGTCATAGCAAATCGAACGCTTCCATCCGGGTTGATATTGTGAATCGGAAATGACCCTGTGACCTTGGAATATTGGAGGTTGTAATGGTCTGTTTCTGTGACCCTGCATAAGTTTTGAACAATTTGCCCGACCTAAATAATGGAAATAAAGAAGTGAATAGTGTTGTTGTGACAAGGAGCGGAAATGACGCACGCACTGGTCCCACACCTCTCCTGCATCATGTAAAACTTATATGGTACCAATTTTGATGCAACAGATGCGCATTTTGACAAATAATGTCTCTTCAGTGATACTCAACCGAAATGTTTGAAATCCAAAATAACAATGACGTTTTAGAGCTATTTTAGGGAAAAACAGTATGCCAAAACAGTGGAGTCAAATTCGTCTATGGATAAGAGCTATGTGCGAGGGAGATAATCCTTCATTTTGAAATGAATTTCTAAATTTTATAACAGCAATTACATATATAGAGACCCTCGGGGACTAACAGTCCACCAACATAACAATTGGAATCGAAAGATAATCTAAGTCCATGTATAAATTCAGAGGAATTGTTTTCAATGTTTTGTTAGCAATTACCTTAGCCCCAACATATTCCTGGTCTGGATGAATCTTCGCTTCTCCGTCTGCAAAAAAGGTAAAATACCATTATCTTAATATTCAGACAGTCTGCATTTCAGACGTCGGTAATCAGGAATCTCCCGGGGGGGGTGCAAGTCTGGGGGGGTCGACTATGCCCCGACTAGTCACAGAACTTGGTTTTCAAAGCAAAATGTGAACACACCATTTGCGCCAATCCCAATTGCAGACATGCTTTTCTTAGTAGAGGCACTAGTTAGTCTAGAACGACATTGATAGCTTGATTAGACTTGATCCAATTCGTTTCGTGGAAAATAGGCCTATCAGAAAGTCTTTTAAAATGTTTTTCCTGTTGATTAGAAATGGATTGGGGGGGGGGATAGGATTCTTAAACTTAGAGCATACTTATTCATTATTCAATGCATTCCGACCGAATGTTTCACAGAATTGTCTTATACAAATGTGACTTCCATCACTACTATACAAAACAATATTGTGAACTTGAAAGTCTGAATGTTAGAATTAAATCCCAGATAACACCAGGGAGACAACCGTTGTGGTTACAAATTTTCTTAGCCTTTCAAATAACATGTTTCCGTATAAAATCATTTACATCACTGCATAATCAACAAGATACTAGCATGAATATAGAAATAAAATCACTCTGGTGATTGCCTCTAAAGGTTATGACAATTTAATATTTAACGCTATTATCACACCTGAAACTAGTATGATATTGCATCATCCCTGTCAATTTTATTGTTGTTAAACGTTTCATTGTGTGAATGAAATTTTAAGTTTTACAAGAGTAGGATTATCAGTGATTGGGGTTATTCTAAAATCCTCAATCCATGCACTAAGGATCATTACCTAAGGCAAATCGGAACAAATAGATACTTCCGGTTACTACAAATGCAGGTTTCGGTTTCACTATTATAGAATGGATACTAGAAATTGAACCTGGTCATAGGAACTCAACTTATCACTCATTTAGAAGTATTTTTCAGTTGCAAGGTTAATTGAAGGTATCCTTACAAATAACGGATACACAAGTCTCATAACTGTATGCATTCATATTTGCTCCGAAATATATTCGATCTTTTTCATTTTTAAACATACATGGTAGATATCAAATATGAAGTAATATCTCATACCTTTAACAATTAGTTCTACAACTTTTTCTTGAATTCCCAGAATGCTCTCTGCTTTGCATGTATAATTTCCGGTATCTCCAACGTGAACATCCACCAGCAGCAAACCATTGGAAGTTAACACCCCCTGCTTGATCGGTGATACGTCATTATTTTTAGACCACGTGACTGTAGGAGAAGGGTATCCGTTGACCTTACATGGTAAGATAACCGTGTTGTTTTCTTTAGCTGTCACGTGGTAAATTGTTCCTATGCTTCCTTGAATGGTTGGTTTGGCTGTAAATATAGAAGAATATGTGGCACATGTCTATTACATCACTCTGGAGAGACTGCACTTTATCATCCCCTTTATCTCGTATTCTACACTTATTGTCCTTCGTAGATTTCGATCGACTACAAGACCTTAATGCAATGTAACCCGTAACAACAAAAGTGTGTCAATATCTAGGCGAACCAAAGCACAAGCAATTCTTAAAATAAGTACACTGTATGTCTTTGCCTAGAAATGACCCCTCAATGAGATTTTAGTGAGACAAAATATTATTCTTATGTGGTCAATAATTGTAATGACGATTAAAAGCAATGTAAACTTATACGTTGTAGAAGTAATAACATATGTAGAAGTAAAAGTCAAGACAACTCACTAAAGAGAATCATTTTCATCAAAAGACTAGATGCAAATCATTTTTGGTACCAACATATTCGGTGACCATTTTCATGTGAATTCGCCAATAATATATTTTCTTTTAGATCCGCCAAAGACATATCCTTACCTAGCTGTACACAACAATTACTGCCGGCTCCAGTGTCACCTTTCTCTCCCTTTTGTCCGAAGTACCCCTGCTGACCTCGTTCACCTTTCTGTCCCTGAGGACCGGAAGCACCGGCAACGCCAGGTGGACCCTGGAATCCAGTAAATCCCTGTAAAATTTTTTAAGAAACATGTATGACAAAAAAAGGAATACATTTCGTTTCCGTGACCGAAACTCATTTTTATCTCGTTAGTTACCCTAGCTCCCATTTCACCCTTTAGTCCCGGCAATCCTTGCGGTCCGAGTTCTCCTTTCATTCCCATGATCCCTTGTGGCCCAAGAGAACCCGGAAGTCCTTGAGGACCTGTGATTCCTGTTTCTCCTTTCTGACCCCTTGCTCCCTGATAACCTAAACATTCAAGAAATAAATGCTATGCTTTATCATAGGAGGACAAAAACGGTGAGAACCAACCCATTATCATATTATTGTTGTCATATCCTCCATAATAAAAATAAGCCTCTATATCTCATGCATCTATCATTTATAATCTAACTTGTTTTAGATACGTAATTGTTAAATTTTCGAAAGCTATAAACAATGCAACATCAAAGGTTTATCACTGAAAATAATTGGTGATCTAGCTTTAGTACAGGCTTTTCAATTGGTCACAGCCGCTTGGTGTTGCAAAAAATAACACGCTTATATTGAAAGTCAAGTAATTTCTTTATATATATTGTAACATCAAGTGTCTATGGCTTTAGTTGACTGGTTTAATGTCTTACATCGGTTGTCTTCAATACCTACAACATTAACAACTGCAAAATTTACAGCTACACACAAAAAAGTGCGCAGTTGGTGCATATTATCGAGGCTAAACCTTGATTGGTAAATCATTCGTCAATCGGTGCAGTACTATATATGCTAACATGCATGCACATCTCCGCTCATGAAGGATTTCGTTCCGCAACTCTGATCTTCACCCTCGGAAGATTTAGTCAGATCTATTTGCATACCATTCTCATTTCTTAACCAATGAGAATACATGTACTGAAACGACTGTGGCCTGTTTGTGTTTGTGTGTGTGTGTTTGTTTGTGTTTGTGTTTTAGCATACGAAGTACTTTGGAATAAATATGATTGTCACCTTACACCTTTACAAAATTGATTACCAAATCTATCAGAGTGAATGTAGATATCATTGTTCTGTACATATCACTTCGAAAATTTATCTGGAAAGAATACCAAAAGGTATTTTATGACGTTGTCAAAAAAAACCAATAACTTCAGTAATGAACCATGTGACATGTACATGTGACCAATAGTGAAGACAGTGTCCGATTGTCCAAAGAAGCCGCTTGATATATACGTTTATTTCATATCCTGACCTTGCATCCCCTGATCTCCTTTTGGACCTTGGACACCCGGCAATCCCATCAATCCGGTTTCTCCTTTATCGCCCCTCCCTCCTTTGGCTCCAGTCATACCCGGATTTCCTTTCACCCCAGCTGGACCAAATGGACCCGCATCACCAGTGTTTCCCTTTAGATAAGCAGGAGGGTTTCTTTATGTTATGTAATTGTTTGAAATGTAGAAATAAAAATTTAAAAATGTAAGAGAAAAACAGAGAAATTGACCAACCTTAGGTCCCTGTGGTCCCATTTCTCCTTTCTGTCCTTGAGATCCTGGAATGCCATTCAGCCCTGGTGTTCCTGGAGCACCATTTGGTCCAATTTGACCCTGCTCACCTTTGACCCCTGGTTGACCAATGAATCCTTGAGGTCCAGTTTCGCCCTTTCGTCCTTGCAGTCCGCTAGAATATCATTCGAAATAATTTCGAGAATGTTTACGGGCAAATAAAAATGTAAATTTTATAACTTGCAAAGTTATTCATCGTCTGTTAATTATAGAGTTTAAATCGTAATATAGTCAAATTGATGTGGCTCATCATGATTACAATGGGAAGTTCGACTCTTTGAATCCTTCAGATATAATATCAACACAATAGTTGTCACATCAGGATTAAAGAATGATGACACTTAACTCTGTATTTTAGCTCCTTCCTCCGAATTCGATGTTTTACACAATTTTATGGACATACATGAAGAATATGTACATCCTTATCAGAAATTGTTAAGACAGTTTGCTAAAATATACTCTCTTCATTGAAAAAACTATCAAGATGCATGCCTTTTGTAATGATCTCGATGATCTAGATTTAGCATTGAGTACCCAATGAATAAACAATGATAAACTGATACATTATACGTGAGAAGATGATGAACCAGCCTTGTATGAGTAGTCTTGACTAATAATCATTGGGTCCGTGTTTGTCCAATTCTCTATTTTGTAATCCTTATAGGAGTTTGGAGATTGATCGCTGTTCGTTATTTTCACCTTTTCATGCACAAATAAATATATGCATGTACAGAAGTATTTGTACTCTTTCACTCATCTGTCATAAAAACAATTCTAAAAGAACCTGAGACACACAAGGAAACAACACTCCCTCCACACAGACGAACAGACAGACCTGATTCCCGGCTCCCCCTTGGCTCCTGTTGGTCCGAATGGTCCGTCCTCGCCCTTTGGTCCGAGCTCCCCTTTACTTCCTGGGAGCCCTGTTGCTCCCTGTAGTCCCTGTAATCCTGGGAGTCCGTTTAATCCCGGTTCACCTGTAATTTCACGATTTTTATTCCAATGTGAAGGATCTAATAGATTAATGCACGACAGATATCACGTATATATTGTTTGCCCAACTCTCTAATTTGTATTGCTTATAGGAGTTATGAAATTGATCACTGTTCGTTATCCCCACGTTTCATTGTACTATCATTGAGTGCTAGGTAATATAATATCACCCTTTCATAATACTTTCAGTATTTAATTTATCATTTAAAGATCTATGAAGATATTTCGAATTATTTTTTAACCTGTAAAATATATCTTAGACTATATCCAGTAGAGGACCGATGATATTTTCGTAGTTCTACTACTGTGTACGGGAAAATATTCACCACGTTTTATTTTCGCCCTCGTTGTCGAATTTACAACTGGGGCAAATTGTGACGGAACAGGGTTATCTTTCTTTGGATACACCTGTGTCTGTGCGAATTTAAAACGTAACGTAAACGTTTGCAAATGTTGAATGAGAAAAAAAAAATCACACGATGCCAAATAACCCTGTATACAGTATATGTATATTTGTTGAAACTACATGTAGTCGAAGATAGCTAGGCAATGGTGCAAACTCACTGACAGATTGTCTTGCTGCAACCATTTATAGGCATCCGACCTGTGCAAGTTTAACTACGAAAATTGCACTGACCTTTGCTTCCTGGGAGTCCAGCTGCGCCCGGAGTACCGGAAGGTCCTACTGTCCCATTAAGTCCGTTCTGGCCTGGGTCACCCATTTCGCCCTTGAGACCTTTTATTATTGAAAGAAAAATCAAGACGTTCTTTTTAGATTTGTTTGTGTGCTGATGAAACTTCAAACATGCTCCTGTTCACAATGCAATATAATTGAGATGCATAGAGTTTGATTTCATCAATGTTTAACATGACACACTGTGTCCATCTCTGTCTATCTACTGAATGCATAATAAGAATGTTTTATCTGGTTTTATTTTCGCATTCAGTCCGGTTCTTTTTGGATGAATTGAAAACTCTATAAACAAATACGTTATCATCGTATTGACACTCGCCTTGTGGACCTTGTAAGCCTGTGTCACCTTTAACCCCGGTTTCTCCTTTGACCCCAGGTAGACCCGTTTCACCTTTAGCCCCTGTAGGGCCCATCGGTCCTGTGTCACCTTTCGTTCCATTGAATCCGTCTGAACCTAAATGGAATATTATACTTGAAACTGAAAATACTGTAACGTTTAGATCTGTATTGCACTTACTGATATTTCTACCAAATATGTAATTGCAATGCATTCGTGAATATTTTAGTTGTCTGTAATTACATCCATTTCAACATAAGACAAACTGTTTATCATGTACAAGTTATACCTGGTAAACCAGGAAGTCCAGTAAGCCCTCGATCACCTTTACTTCCGGTATCGCCTTTACTTCCGGGTAACCCTTGACACATAAATGTTGATGGATATTATGCACATACACAAACATTAACACAAACTTCGACTGAAATACGCACATAAATAAACATGATAAAAATATGTTGTCAGCGCTGTGTTTAAGCGACAATGCGGTTATTGTTCAATCGGTCTACACGCAAATTCGGTCCGTTACCATCTTGCGTTGACTGTGGAACTAGATGTTTAAAAAATCAGTTGCATCGTCAATTGCATACTCCAAATTCACCTATCTTATGTATTAATTATAATAAAAGGCCACAATTATCTTTTGTATATTTCATCTCTCTCTTGCAACAAGAATTGCTAGCAACACCAAACGTAATGTCAATGCTTACATGTAGCGATATTCAGTATACATTTAAGCTCTTTAATTTAGAGTTTAGCGCCATTGATGTTTCGTACCTTGAAGACCAGGATCACCCTTGCTTCCTGAAATAATTTAACGAGAATAATCAGAAAAGAAAACGTGATCCCTTCAATGATCACAACATGCCACTCACAAATATATATAAACTAAAGGTTTAAATACACTGTATAATATATAAAGATTCACGCGATCATACTTGCACCTTAAGGAGGACTAACAGATCGTCTTAATGGCGGACTTCCTTTAGATATATGAATGAATACATGAATATCAGCAATATTTATGTATTCCTTTAAAATCTACTTAACTGGGTAGCCCAGTAGATTAGTGTTCCAACTGCTGATCTATAGATCGTGGCTTCAAGTTTGACAGGGATTTTATATTTTCCCCCATGTATTTAAAAAAATAGATAAGGTAAATTTGAAAGATTTCATTTTCAAATCATAATTCTAAATATCCTCCTTTTTTCATCCATATCAGATTTTACAGGCATGCCATTCCTCCTTAAGTCATGGTTAACATTATCAAGAATATGAAATGTACGCGGTAAGGCTGACTGAAACCTACATAGATGGTACTGACCTTGTATACAGATTGTCGTATTACTGTTACATTGTACAGCCAATTGCTGGTTCTGAAAGACATACAGTAGTACTGCTTAGTAAAGGGGGGTATTCAATAATTTGCCCTTTTAGGGTCTGTAGTCCCCTTTTTCATGGACGAAAAAAGTAAAAATTGATTTGCACCCCTTTCTATACTTAATCTTTTCATGTTATTTTTACACTTAATCTTATCGTAACACTACATGTCCTATATTTCTTTAAAAATATCTCGGTGATATTTTCCTGATCTTTTAAAATTTAACATTTCTATTTTAACTTTACATTAATACCAGGTACGTAACAACCAGAGGAAAAAAATAGCGCTCCCCCCCCTTTTTTTTTGCATGTGACGTACAGACGTACATAAAAAGTTCCTCATTTTTACATGTAAAGATCGGTCACTTTTTATAGTAGGGGTAAATGATAGTGGAAATGCAAGGTTGAACTGTTGAATTGAACACATGTACTAAGCATACTGAAAAATAATCCCCACCCCCTCCACCCCCTCGACGATTTTAGGGTTTGGGTAGAACTACTTTTAATCATAACAATTTTTTTTAAGACAAATATGAAGGCAACTTTTTCCCTCGTTTGCCCCACCCTTCCACTTTCAAAAATGACGCTCAGTGCCTGGACTCATTATATTACATTTGCTTGTTTTCTGCAAAGTTGCCCGAGTAAATGCAGAAAACAAAATTTCGTTGGATATACTAAATAGTAAATCGCAACGGAATCGGAGACGAAATGATAGTTCTGATATTCCAGATTTTTATCATATTTCTACAAAATCTTACCGTAAAATTTCTACTAAATCTTATCGTAAAATTTCTACTAAATCTTACCGTAAAATTCCTACTAAATCCTACCGTAAAATTTCTACTAAATCTTACCGTAAAATTCCTACTAAATCTTACCATGATACATGTATTTCTATTATGTTTCTTGCCGTAATATTTCTGTTGTGTTTCTTACTGTAATATTTCTTATGAATCTTGCCGTAATATTTCTAGAGAATCTTACCGTGATATTTCTAGAGAATCTTACCGTGATATTTCTTATAAAGGAACTAAGATCACTAACAACCTGCCTCTTGCTTCGTGACGTGTCTTCTACAACTTCTCTAGAGTTATCCTGGAAGAAAAAGTAAGTATATACGTGTATATCATAAGCCTCTTCATGTTTTGAGATGCTCATTTGGTCAAGTTCTCGAGACGGTTCGAAGTCCATGGCTCCCAGGCTTGTGTTCGTATTTATTCATGTATAGTTGACTTTTTTGAAGTTTAGAAATACATGTATACTCTATAATCAGGGGCGGATCCAGGAATTGTGGTTACGGGGGGGGGGGGGGGGCACTATATTTTATAGGACTTGAAATATGTCTCCTATTTAGTCATTTGTACTATTTTCTATCATTTTTAATAAGGTGAAATTAATGAAATGACGCAAATTTTAAGGGTTTTTGGACAAAATTAAGTTCTCCCAATAAAGTAATTCAAGAAATCAAAAGATTTTGTCATTTATTTCTCCGGGAGTGGAAGAAATTATTGCTTCTCTTATCGTTTAGTACATTTTTCTGAACAAGACACCACGATTTACCTTAAATTTGAAAAAATTAGGGGGGGTGGGTGGGTGGGGGGGGGGGGGGGGCGCAGGCTGCGCCCCCTTAAATCCGCCACTGATAATACATGTTACTGACCATGACAAGCACTGGACGATCATAGTCGCTTAAATGATTAACTGTAAGTCGTTGTGACTGTTATTATGAGTATACCGTATAGTAACGACCTCTACCATGATACACCCTGCAATATTTCAATATGGAATTGTTTATACCGTACAGGTGTTATTATAGTATGCACGTTTGATGAATAATGTTGTCAAGTCAGGTGTTTTCTATTTCTTGGTTTATTGAAACTTGTACAGTCATGCCTATTATAGAGATGCTGGGTTGTTTTTATTTCTTTATTTTCTCTATTCTTTTTGTTTTTATTTGATTTTGTGCTTCTTCTTTCTTTGTGGAAAGACCTTTATAGCTATTTTCATTAGTTACGCTTACATTATACATTGGTAAATATTGAATTATGAACTTGTGTTTTCTCCATGTTAAAGTGACCACTAATAATAATCAGAATCTTAATTGGTATGGGGCTTATTTTCACAGGATATCATAGATTATGGATTACAACAATAAAATATGCATGTTTCAGATCAGTGAACGGTGATGGCAATTACCCTAGTGCAGCTGTACCGAGTTACGGCTAACGTGATATAATTACTACAGACAACTCCTGTAAATATATATATTCAATTTGTGAACATGAAAACCCAGAAGTTTCTCCTTACGCGGTGATCTCAATGTCAAACTCAAGATTTCAGTTGTCAGTTTTTAAAATAGACTCGCTGCGGATAAAAAAATATATGTAGAGCAGGGATACGAGCCCACGGCTGTGACAAACCTGTCCCTGAGAAGTTGAAGCAGGGATTTTTCTTTGGTCAAGCTCATGCATTAGAAGCGGAAATCGTGGGGTGTTTTTTTCTCTCTCTTTCAGACCTCATTAAAACGACGTCTATAGTGAGGATAGGTTATTCTAAATTTCTTCATCTTAACATTTACCTCTGACCTGTACAATAATTGTAATTTGCAAGTATGTATATGAACTTCATGTGTCACTGTATATGGTTTGAGTGAGCTGAACTGATCCGAGGTCACTTGAACGTTTAAGCTGTCACAGCTAATTGGTTTAAATACATCATAGGTAAAAGATAAAAAGCCTGTGACGTTTCAGTATCAGAAAAATATTCTGGAAGGGACGTAAAACAATAAGAAATAATGTATGCATATTGAGATTCATCTTACCGCTATGAGATTGCACTGCAGTTTTAGAAACTCTACATCCTGTTTGAGAGTCCATATTTGATAAAAATTCACGGCAGTAAGAGATGCAAGGATGCAGCCAATTACAAGCGCGCTTGTGACGTAGAAGCACCCACAGTTCTGTTCTAATCTTGCGTTTTTATCCTTTGTCATTCTTCCTACGACAATCTGACCTCATGGAACATTCTGAGTACGATATGGTCGTACAGTGTTAAGTGTATTTCTACGTTAGGCCAAGTCAATGCAATTCTTTGTATATGATGATATTGAATTAAAAATGTTACCGAACTGTTGTCAAATGCTTATATCTAGCATACGTTATTTTACGAAAGCTAATGATAAGGTTCATTTTGATAAGGTTCATTTTAAAAAAAAATCTGCATAATTTACATGGTAAGATTTTCTAACTAAGGAAATAGATTTGATAAGTTACTAGTAACTGTGACAGGCCCTGATTAAGATTGATTGAAAACACTGTAGGGATCTTGGAATGCTGCTCTCATTTCACGCCAAATTACAGTATGTTAAAATCAGTTTCTTTTTCGTTAAGGAGGTTCTGTACATCGTCATAATAGCTGACTTCCATTTAAAACATGGATGAAAATATGAATATTAGCTATATATTTGTCTATTCATTTAAGAAGTTATCGCCTAGCTGAGTAGCTCTGTTGGTTAGCACGTCGACTGTTGAACTGTGGATCGCTGGTTCGAGTCCAGTAGGGGTTTTAATTTCTTTTCAAATTGTTTTCGACTAAAACTGCATTTTTGAGTAAATAAAGTACATTTGAAAATTTTCAATTTCAAAATATTGTTGTACATATCCTCCACTTTTCATCCATATCAAATTTCTCCGGTGTAATATGCATCGTTAAATAAATTTTTCCTCTAGCAAATATTTCCCGGGAGCTTTGTTGTGTTTAGTGAGTTTGTTTATTTATTGTATTTATCTACTTTGATATTTTTGAAAAGTGCGCTACAATGTATTAGTGTGTATTTGCAAACTATATGATTCTGTGTCTAATATGTACAGAAAAATGATTGGCAATTATCATCTGGGCGTTGTGGGAAACATGTAAGCACAATGAAGTAAAGTTTACAACACATGACAGTGTATTTATCTACCATGAGAACGCCAGTAAATTAAAAAGTTCACCCCCTAACGGAAAAAGAAGTGTCCCAGTGGAATGAACGGTGACTGCCATCTTTACGAACGGAATCTGTTGCACCTCCCAGCCGTCACCGGGGGGGGGGGGGGGGGGGGGGGGTGTCTTGATACCTTTATATACGGCGGATACTCTCAATGGGCGAATCAAGCAATCTAATCAATATCAGATTTTCCCCTCGAGATTTTGCGTATGGAAATAACTTTGATCAATACGCACCGTAGTATATAAAACAACGATAATAAAATATGAATAAACCGAATATATCGTTTCTTTAAAAGCCAAAAAATCGGGGAGAGGGGTAGGGTGTTATCCTCTGACAAGTTTGTATGGGATATCGATGTTCATGAATACTCGTTTATCCTCTCTAAATGTAAGGTATGTTGAGATTGTCTAAGAAGCAAAGACTGAGACAGGAGGTGAAACTCTAACCAAGGTTAAGGATTTGTCGCAGTTCTATTATATTCATAATAATCTTTTTTAAACTGGTTTATTAATGAAATGCGATTTAAGCAGGGTTTTAATATGATATAAATATTGTTTTTGAAATGTCTTTTGTACATACACTGTATATTTCACTAATGAAATTTTCTGCATTTTTTTACGCTATGGGTCAGTATTCTGGGACTGATCCATAATTTTTTCAAAGGGAAGCGCGACCCAAGTTTATACATTCTCTGCCCCAAGACCCCCCCCCCCCAAAAAAAAGAAAAAAAAAAAAAAAAAAAAAAAGAAAAAAAAAAAAAAAAAGATTAAAAGAAAATAAGACCTCCTATTTTGCTTGAAATGACTAAACCGGGGATGGGGGTTTCAACTCCGTAACATCGTCCCCTTAAATCCGTCACTGGCTAATTTTGGAATGGTATTAACTATGACCGCAAAATTAAATTGCCGTGTCCTGAGTCTGTTATCTGTGGTCAAATCTAATTTTGCATTCATTGACCTTATATAACGTTAGGTTGTCATCCTACTTATTACAAACAAGAATAATGGAACCCATAGATACATGGAAAGATATAGAGAGAGAAAAATAAATCAACCATTAATTTCATGTTTTGATGGAGTTTCTACAGCAGCTATACTCTTTTCTAGCGTCTTTAAAAATCTATAAATAAACCTGGTGAAAATTAAACGGGAATGCACTCAATGACTTCACGTTACTATAAGACAGATGTGTAACAGCACTAGTACTACCACACATCTATAAATAGACATTTCCTATCAGTGGTTGTATAAAGGTAGAATATCTAATGTCGAGCTTTAGAACTGTAGTACACATGCTCTTATTATTTTTATAGACATTTCAATATCAACAACTTACAGTACTTGGCCAAAAGTAAGTTTCCATAGAAAATTTTCTTTACAGACTTCATGTAAATCTATCTTTTTTCAAAATCTTCTCTTGGAGCCAATTTTCCCTCTATGTGGATGAAATAAAAACCATTTTGTTTTAGAAATATCAAAAGTAACTGTTATATTTTTAAACAATGTTACGATGAAATATTGCAGAGAGATAACATAATGTCAATTTTTTTAATTCCAAAATTACACATACTTATATAAAGAGTAAGTGCTCTCAAATTAAACTTCGAGTTAAAATTGCCACATCTTTACAATAAATTATAATTTTTAAAATTATTCTGAAATTATTAGATGAGACTGTGAATACTTCTGAGATCAGTGCTTTTTATTTATCAAAATTGATCAAGAAATGCGATCAGAAAAATTGTTTGAAAATATATGGTTTTGCATGCATGAAATATATAGTGGAAATTTTCTCTGGGAACTTACTTATGGTCAAGTACTGTAGATGTAAACGGACACTAGTTTTTAAAAGTCATATGGAATAAGAGATGTGCTGATCTTAGAATTCAAAATATTATCCTGATAAAATGAAGAAAAAAAAATGACTAAAGAAAATAAATGTTGCATTATGATTTTATGCACAATGAAAATTATTATAAATGAGCTCTGAAAGTGACGCACCGACAGTAAAAGTGACGTCATAATGGTAAATCACGTCATAAATTTATACTGTCAGCTGTAATCATGGCATCAGTTACCATAATGGAAGAGGGTAAGGACGAAAACAGTAAAAGTAAGAAGCTAACTTACGAAGAATATATGGCGAAATATCGGAAGCGGAAATACAGAAGACGAAGACGGCGAGGCGGAATTCTCTGTTGTGAGTGGGATTAGGTTAATTCTTCATCGTGTATTGTAACTCAAGTCAAAGTTTTTGATCTGCAGGTACATTGGGGTTTGGCTATGTCCCTTAGATTTTCTTTATTCATATATTGGTTAATGTGATCTTAAGGGACACAAAACACATATCAATTCGATTCACTGTTATGTACATGTAAAAAGAAAATGAATACATGAAATGTGAATATACACATTGTGATTTATTTGTTATGTGTAAAATGTAAAGAAAAAAAAAAGTTTCTTGTACGATTGTAAATTATGCGGCCTGTCCGAGTCTTATATATAGGGCCTATGTATATCACTTCCGATCTGTATATATTGGGAAAAAATGATTAATTGGCATATTTCACATTAACATAAACAAAAACATTACGAAATATTCCCCTCGATATATTCCAGAGGAGGGTGTTCAAGTCATTCGAAAAAATGTTAGAAGTCTGATAATTCAAAGTGCCGAAATTGTAGATTTCTATGAGGTTAATATTCAAAGTTGTACATATTGTTTTATCAAGCTGATAGGTCAGTGTCACAAGGTAAATACTGTGCTACCCCCCCCCCCCCAAAAAAAAAACAACAACAAACCTACACTCTTTTTTTTTAACTAGAGGCAATGTTCATTAGGATGGTAAACACGTACATGTACACCATGACGAGTGGTTGAACTCCTACACATGTAGTTGACTTCAGCAGATCAGAATCTCCTGGTAGTGTGCGTAGTCGCCTTCTCCTCTAAGTTAATAAAAATGGGGAATTGTCTTCTGTATCACACAGCTAATTAATACGTGATTACATTTTTTCCCTAAAACTGACCATTTCACGTTTTCAATGTATCCCAGGTCTACCTACAGTATTATTGTATATCAACAATTTGATTGTGTTGTTTGGATGGTTTTCTACTATATAATCTGATGTATGATATATTGTACAACATTTTAGGGTAATACATGTACAAGATCTGAAGTTGATTTGTTCGAAATAAAGAATATTGAATTCACATCAGTCCTAGATTTACGTAGATACATGTTAATTAGGGTAATTTTTGTGACAAATCGATTTGATAATCCATCTCTTCCTTCAATTTAATAAAATAGGATACACTTTAAATTCAACCAAATACACAATAAGCCATTCATGATGTGTATCTATTACAGGTATAAATAAGTTTTATTTGCTAAAAGGGAAAGGTGTTGAGGAGAGAGAGAGAGAGAGAGAGAGAGAGAGAGAGAGAGAGAGAGAGAGACAGAGAGAGACAGAGAGACACACAGAGAGAAAGAGTATGTGTGTGTTATGAAATCGTTCGCTCCGCATTCTAAGAAACCTCAGCTTCCTTTCCGTTCGCGTTCACTCTTGGTTCGCATTCCGTTCCTTTTGCGTTCATCATTCACATTTCGTTCATCGGTCGCTCAGTTCAAATTCTTTATTTTCAAATGTTTTACGGTGCACGTTCTTTCACATTTCAAACTCTTAAGAAGTTATCAATACACCACATGTAAGCCTTTTACAATGGTTTTCTTTAAGATCTGCACTAAATTCTCAATTCATCATACATTGGACTTTTAAGTATTTTTTAAGGTAAAAAAACCAAAAAAAAAAAAAAAAACCAACTAATAACTGGCGGATTTAGAGGGGGCGCAAATTTTCAAATTTTCAAATTTAAGGTAAATAGCGGTAAATGGAAAATGTACTAAACGATAAAAAAAAAACCAACAATAATTTCTTCTACTCCCGGAGAAATAAATGACAAAATCTTTTGATTTCTTGAATTACTTTACTGTGAGAACTTAATTTTTTCCAAAAAACCCTTAAAATTTGGGTCATTTTATTAATTTCACCTTATCAAAATGATAGAAAATAGTACAAATGACTAAATAGGAGAAATATTTCAAGCCCCATAAAATCTGTAAAATCCAGGAGCTTTCGAGGGCTTCGCCCCCCTGGACACCCACAATTCCTGGATCCGCCCCTGAAGCATCATGAAATCCATCTTCAATGTCGTTTAGTGTACATGATTTTCAGCTTCATTATACGTGTTATGAATCAATAGAGTATTTAGTGTACATTATTTATTTATAAAATATCATATCTTTCCTTGCATTGTTAATTCATCGTTTGTTACGGGTTGTAGAATGTGTCCGAGACTGAATTAGATTTAGAAGTTCTATTTTGGATTCCGCCCTATAGTGCTGTGATAAAACCATGTCTGCTTCAGGTTTTTATCTGGCTGTCGATAAACTGGTCAACATATTACAGTCCAGCCCAGAGGAGTACAACGGCATTAAAACGGTATTGGGGTTTCCTATGGGGATTATGATTGGATTCGGTAAGTCATTGAGTACATGTGAGAAATCTTAAACAGTATGAATTTATTACTGATAAAACATATTGGTATATGAAAACGTTTTCATAGGGAAACTGCAGGCACATGCACCCCCCCCCCCCCCTTGCACACACATTCCTTTGGCAACATTCATTTTCCTTTATTCTTACAACGTACATGTAAAAACAGCTATTTTCACATGCAAAGTTTGTTATTTTCACATGCAAAGTCTGTTATTTTCACATGCAAAGTTAGTTATTTTCACATGCAAAGTTAGTTATTTTTCACATGCAAAGTAAGATGTACTGACTGATCCACCCACCTTTTAAAAAAAATATATTGAATAGCGGAATGGTAAGAATGTAAGAGTTTGAACAGATGAAGTGACCGTATGTAGTACAGGACCCCCCCCCCCTCCCGCCCCTCTCGCTCCTGGAGGGACATTGGACCCCCACAACGGCTCGTCATCTATCTCCTCTATGGAGTTCGGGCAAAATAATGTCTTTCGTTTTTCTGATTTGTTTTTTTCCTTCTTCAAATTTTCCTTTTCGCCTGCACCCCTCCCCTTTACGGAAGGCATTGCTACGTGCCTGCTTAAAATTACTGACAATAAAGCAATAAAAATGTATAATCAGTTTTATATGACAGTTCTCTCTTATCCGAGAATCAATATGTAATGAAAATGATCTCGTAATATTTATCATTATTCAGCTCTATACAAGGCGGTTTTGGAACCATTGAGCCTCCCGAAAGATTTACGTGAGCTAGTAGGCGGGGTCTTAGGACTGGCACTGGCCAGCGGCTATGCCATGTCGGTACAGGTGCGGTGCATTTCCTGGCTGCTGATCCCTACATTTTTTGGAAAGAAAGGGAGATCATTTGTAGGAGCTTATGCTATCATGTTTCTCATCTCAGGTATTGGGAGTTTTACCTTGACATTTCCAGCAGAGTCTGGTGGTTTGTATTCGCCCACTTGATCATGGCATCAAGTATTTGAAATGGGCGGAATTTCTGCACTCGTGTGATGTTTTGGAACATAATACAGACATGCACAAACCACACAAGTTACAGAACACCTGCGTATATATTGATAATTCAAATCATGTACGTGAACGTTCGTCTGTGAAACACGCGTAACAGCAGTTCTTTTATCAAGGTCGAGTATTCATGTACATGTAATAGGAGTGTCACGTTTTTTACGACAGTGCAAAAGTAAAGCATATTTCGCTGTAATATTCTACTGTCGCTGATCGTGACCAAGAATAAGATATAACAAAGTCTCTGTAGATGCATGCGTATAATTTCCTTAGTAGAAAAAAAAACTTGTAATGAATTTTTTATATTTTTATCAAAACTGGAGGTTAGAAAGAATAGATTTGCTACTCATTATATTAATATTTTGAGTTTAAAACTGTGGGTAAACGTGATTATGATCAGTACTTAGTCAAAAGTGCATAGGTCGTTACGTGGAGTGACCCGTGTTCCTCTGTACTTTTACTCTTTTCGTCTGCGTCATGATGTCCCATTTCAACATGACATTAATACGTCCAGACATCTGACGAAAACGAGGAAACAAACTGCAATGAAAACTATTAAACCTTACACTTGAAAGTAGGACGGGGAATATGTTGTTCCCCTTTTAGTATTACCCTTGAGTTCATAAGCTATGCGTAGATTTTAACATCTAAATGCATGTCTAGTAGTGAAATCTCGTGCTCTGCATGTTAAATGTATCAAACTGAGTGCTGGATATCTCCATCATTTCAGAAACAAACATCTAGAGAGTCTGTATTATGGAGGTATAAAAGCAATGAGTGATTTGTGAAATCGGAGAAGTGGATTCCGCAAAAATTATTGTTCATATTTAACTTTGAAGTATAATTTTTTTCTCGTCAAGTAGAAAGTTCAAGGCTTTTATATATAAGAAATAAATTTCATTTGTGAAAATGAATGCGACACGTACGCTTTACGCTGATATACTTCATAATCCCTATCAGCATTCCCAGCTCTTGAAATAATCAAATACACTTACTATTTTTATCAATTGGTTTGGTATTCATACGCGCATTGTTTACAACTGCAGCGCGTTCATAAGGAAATGCCCACCATTACAATATGTAATGACAGCAAAACGGCAAATACACTGGAAATGTAGATATTAAGAAATAAAGTACATGCATATGTACATTGAATCAGCATAGGTTTATTACTGAAAAAACATTGGTGAATTTTAATAGATTTATTATCTATCACATTTAGGACCAGTTCACAACATTATATTGAACGGGAGGGAAGTGGTCCGCTCATTGGTCTGCGCCACTGAGCTGGCAGCCAATCACACGGCCGCAAAGAGAGAGTTAAAGTCGAAACCATTCTCTGACGGAATGAAGGAATTCCAGGTATGCAGTATTAAACTGATCAGTCTATTGGATGAGTGTATTACATATACAACGAAGTTAAAGATGTACAAGATGTTTGTCAGAACAAATGTACATACCCCCCCCCCCCAAAAGCAAAAAAAAAAAAAAAAAACAACAACAAAAAACAACCAACAACCAAACAAACAAACAAAACAACAACAACAAACTAGCGTTCACCTACATCTCTGTCTGTCAAAATATTCTGTTTGGCATGAAGAAAGCTATCGTTTGAACACTCAATTGGACATTCTTTTTTATTGATTAAGTGTGATACATGTACGAAGTTAAAGGTGTCAGAACAAGTCAATAAAAAAAAGATAATAAAAAAGAAATAAGTGTTCACCTCCATTTCATCTATATCTGTCAAAAATATTCTGAATGACATGAACAAAGTGAGCGTTTGAACACGCAAAATGATGATCAATCGGACATTTATTAAATAAAATATTTTCTTCTTGATACACTTAAACATATTTTTTAAAATAATATGTTGTATTTTTTCTGTTGTAGAAAGAGGGTGCCCATTTGAAAACCATTACAAAAAAGATAGGCATAGCTTATCAACCAATAAAGGAGGAGGTAGGTGGATTAAATGTGCATTAACCAATCAAGACTGAGTTACAGGCCAATCCAAACTAAGGCTCATCAAACATCTTGCAATATTGATGAATAGTATCTGAAAATAGAATATGATTACTTCCACTAAGTTCAGAGCCTCGGTAATGGGGCTCTTTTACTCTGACTGTGAATCGAACAGTGCATATTCCTGTGGCGCTTGTAAAATCACTCGGTGTTTTCTGTCAAGTCAGGACTGAACTTTACACGGCCCTTTTTTATGTCAGAGTTTGAGTTTCCGGGTTTCATATCTTGTAGTGGGACCCGTTCTAATAAACTTGGTCTGTTGATGCTATGATTCAATATTGTAGAGCGAGATTTGAAGCACAAAATTGTTCGTCGCGGTGTATATCAATGGTCAACGACTGTAGAACCAGATAGGCTATGGGGGAGTGCAGATTTCTCTTGAGACTAGTAACATTTTTATTTATTTTTGTAGTTTCAATTGTGTAATACTAGACGTTAAACCCACTGTGCAAGTCGGATCCCTTTCGGAACATTGGGTATATCCAGGATTCTAAAGGGGGTCACTGAATGCTTTAGTGTATTGGGAACTCTCCCGAGATCAAGCTTTATAGTTATCTTTGTCAACCGAACAGTTTTTGTAGTTTAAAATTAATTATGATTTACGTAAGTCAGTCTTATCTCATTAAGTTAAAAGGAAAAGAGGATGACGAAGAGGAAGATGAAATGGCCGATCGAATGAGAAAAGTAGATAAGTATTCACGTGGTCGGCGGGGAAACCGGATGAAAAAGATTGATTCTAAAAATGATGAAAGTAACGCTCAGGATAGATCGGAAAAAGCCGAAAAGAATTACAGAAAGAAATTAGAAATGAGATGTGAAGGTATGATATTATATATCATCGACTTTAAATAAATCCAAATTTCTTAAATGATAACTTCAGAATATGAGTATAACTGTCTGGTTTGAACGTCTTATTGATTTTCACGTGTATTGTTTGATTATTCGTTAAACATACGAAAGGCAGTTAATTATCTGCGAGTTCTTATGATCATTTCCCGTTGTTTACTATTTTTTATTATGTTTTATCGGAGACTCTGCTTTATTTCTGTTCGGGTTTTAATGTTGCAAATACACATGATAGAATGAATGAAAAAAAAAAAATGAACGAATGAATAAGTCATTTAATCAGGTTTGATTTATTCACATTAGGAGTTTGGAGTCACGTTTTCACTTGTTTGATCTGTTGATTTAAATATTTTTTTTTTAGAGTACTGTAAACAATTATAGATCGCTGTGTGTTACATGTATGTTGGTTATTCTGTTTGAAGATGCATAATATACTCATTCATATAATCAATCAATCAATCAGATGTATGGAACAAAGCAGTCATCAACTGCCGGAAGAAATTTAAATCTCTGGAGAAGAAATGTCTGTCTATGATCCCGATTATCGGTTATATTCTGTGTCTGCCGCTAAAACTGACCTTCTTCTGTGAACTTGTACGAGGTAAGTCCGTAGTCAGTAATTCCTATCTGTTGTATGTATAACCAGTTTGTATTCTATATCGTTTTGGTTTTTTTAAATTAAAGCATATCTTTTTAAACTTGCATTTAATCTGTATTTGGGTATTTATGTGTACAGTTATCTAAGATAATAATAATAATACCCCCCCCCCCCCAAAAAAAAAACCCCAAAAAACAAAAACGAACAACAACCCAGTTTTAGTATTATTTTATACCCTTTTCTATCTACACGAAAGGCGAAGCTAACGAAGAGTGATCAATCTCTTAACTCCTATAACCAATACAAAATAGATAGTTGGGCATATTGTTCTTTGCTTTAGTTTGTTTCAATTGTTATACATGTAAAGTGCTTCAAGTGTAATTGGCTTAATTAGATAAAGTGCTATATAAATGTATAATAATACTATTTTTAAAAAAATGATAATTCTGGGAACTTTTACGGAGTAAGTCGGTACAACACGTATTTCTAACTGATGTATGTATATCCATTTTGCATTTTATCATTTTATGATTTAAGCTAAGTCTTTTTTCAACTTTGAAGGCATCCATTTGTACTTATAAAAAATTATGGTAAATCTTGCGTTTTCAAAGTCACTGTCCAATATTTTGGCATTGACATTAAGAATTGATTCAAATTTCAGGAAGGCACTAATTAATTACTATGTGTTTTCTGATGCCATGGTAATGTTATCATAAAAAGGAACACTTTTTCAGAATTATTGCTTTTTTCATTTATTAAAAAATATAATTTCTGAATACGCAATACTTTGTATCAACGTGTTGCTGCTGTAGAACTTTGAGAAAATTTAATAAAACTTGCCTACATTTAGATTCGAGCCTTTATAGGATAATGTAAACTGTATCAAAGAATAAATGATAAAGATAAAAACAAAGGCGAAAAAATTCCTGCTTTTTGCCAGTATTAAGGAGTGAATTTTTTTTATATCTCAAATAGAATGCAAATCAGAATCTAAGTAAACAATCATTGCCCATCAGTTTATATCGTGGTTTGTTACTGACATATTGTCATCAGTGAGTTGACAGTGATATTAGTTTGTGGGTGATATCACATTGATATCTGTCACTTTTTGAGAGTTATATATCTTGGAAATTTGACAGTGAAATTTTTTTGTCATTAAATTGACAGTGACATTTGTCGGTGATGGTGACGTAAAATGATATATGTCGGTGATTTGACAGTGATTTGAGTTTGACAGTGATTTCACAGTTATACAATGTACTTATATGTATCCACCAATGATTTGACAGTATTGCATGTACATGTACATATATAACAGTTCTACTTGCTTATCGATGATTTGACAGTATTACATGTATAACAGTTCTACTTGCTTATCAATGATTTGAGAGAAATTTTAGCTATAGTCAGTGATTTGACGGTTACATAACTTTTTGGTTTGTTTGTCAGTGATTTGACAGTGTTATTTAATTGACAAGATTTATTTCAAGATTGATAATAATTTTGTCAGTGATTTGACAGCGATTTTTGTTTGTATGTTATTCAAAGTGTTATTAATTTTTGTTTATCGGTGATTTGACAGCGGTGTTTACTAGTCATTAGACAGTGTTATTTATCAGTGATTTCACAGTAAATTTTATTGTCAGTGATTTGATAAAATGCTTGTTTGGCAGCGACTTGATAATCATATTTGTCGGCGACTTTACAATGATATTATTTGAAAGTGATTTGACTGATATTTTTGACAGTGATCTTTTGACAATGATGGTTTTGACAGTGATGGTTTTGACGGTGATATTTTGACAGTGATGGTTTTGACAGAGATATTTTGACAGTTATTTTTTGACAGAGATATTATTGACAGTGATATTTTTGACAGAAGTATTTTTGACAGTGACATTTTTGACAGTGATATCTGGATTAGTAGGGATGGAGTGTGAATCTGTTGATTTTATTGACTTGACAGCTATTGTTGACAGTGACTTAACAGAGATATTTTGACAGTGATTTAACAGTGATATTTTTGACAGTAATGCCTGGGTCAGTAGGAATGGAATGTTGATCTGTTGTTGACAGTGATTCAACAATGATATTTTTTACAGTGATATCTTTACAGTGATTTGCCAGTAACATTTTTGACAGTAATATTTTGACAGTGATATTTTTGACAGTTATATTTTTCACAAATATTTGAGAGTTATGTTTTCTACAGTGATACTTTTGACAGTGATATTTGTCACACAGATTAGATAGTGATGTTTTTATCAGGGATATTTTGACAGTGCTATTTAGGGCAGTAGGAATGATATGTTGATTTGTTGATATATTTGACAGTGATATTTTGGCAGTGATTTTACATTGATATTTTTGATACTGATATTTTGACAATGAAATTTCTGACTGTGATATCTTCACAGCGATTTTTTGACTGGTGTTTTTCACAGTGATATGTTTGAGTGATATTTTGACAGTTATATTTTTCACAGTGATATTTTTGACAGTGATTTCACAGTGATATTTTGACAGTGATTTCACAGTGATATTTTGACAGTGATTTCACAGGATATTATTGACAGTGATATTTTTGACAGTGATACCCATGCCAGTAGGATTGGGATATGAATTGTTGAAGTCAGTTATTTGACGGTGATATTTTTGACATTGATTTGACAATTATATTTTTGACAGCGATTTTACTGAGATATTTTGACATTGATACCCGGTGCAGTAGGATTGGAGCATAAATTGTTGATTTCAGTAATATGACATTGATCTTTTTGATAGTGATACCCGGTGCAGTAGGATTGGAGTTTAAATTGTTGATTTCAGTGATATGACATTGATCTTTTTGACAGTGATACCCGGTGCAGTAGGATTGGAGTATAATTGTTGATTTCAGTAATATGACATTGATATTTTTGACAGTGATACCTGGGGCAGTAGGAATGGAATGTGAATCTGTGGATGTCATGGAGCCTGGATTTGGGGATACTTACATTGCAGCAGAGGACACGATGGATAACATGGATAACAATTTTGAGGTTAATCTACAGTATAAGGTAAGATTACTGAGGTTAATCTACAGTATAAGGTGAGATTACTGAGATTAATCTACAGTATAAGGTAAGATTATTGAGATTAATCTACAGTATAAGGTGATATTACTGGGATTAATCTACAGTATAAAGTGAGATTGCTGAAGTCAACCTACAGTATAAGGTGAGATTACTGAGGTCAATCTACAGTATAAGGTGAGATTACTGAGGTTAATCTACAGTATAAGGTGAGATTATTGAGATTAATCTACAGTATAAGGTGAGATTACTGAGTTTAATCTACAGTATAGGGGGAGATTATTGAGATTAAGCTACAGTATAAGGTGAAATTATTGAGATTAATCTACAGTATAAATGAAGATTATTGAGATTAATGTACAGTATAAGGTGAGATTACTGAGGTTAATCTACAGTATAGGGGGATATTATTGAGATTAATGTACAGTATAAGGTGAAATTATTGAGATTAATGTACAGTATAAGGTGAGATTACTGAGGTTAATCTACAGTATAAGGGGAGATTATTTAGATTAATCTACAGTATAAGGTGAGATTACTGAGGTTAATCTACAGTATAGGGGGAGATTATTGAGATTAATGTACATTATAAGGTGAGATTATTGAGATTAATGTACAGTATAAGGTGATATTACTGAGATTAAGCTACAGTATAAGGTGAGATTACTGAAGTTAATCTACAGTATAAGGTGAGATTACTGAGATTAAGCTACAGTATAAGGTGATATTATTGAGATTAATGTACAGTATAAGGTGAGATTATTGAGATTAAGCTACAGTATAAGGTGAGATTACTGAGATTAAGCTACAGTATAAGGTGAGATTACTGAAGTTAATCTACAGTATAAGGTGAGATTACTGAGATTAATCTACAGTATAAGGTGAGATTACTGAGATTAAGCTACAGTATAAGGTGAGATTACTGAGATTTATCTACAGTATAAAGTGAGATTACTGAGATTAAGCTACAGTATAAGGTGAGATTACTGAAGTTAATCTACAGTATAAGGTGAGATTACTGAGATTAATCTACAGTATAAGGTGAGATTACTGAGATTCATCTACAGTATAAGGTGAGATTACTGAGATTAAGCTACAGTATAAGGTGAGATTACTGAGGTCAATCTACAGTATAAGGTGAGATTACTGAGATTAATCTACAGTATAAGGTGAGATTACTGAGGTCAATCTACAGTATAAGGTGAGATTATTGAGTTTAATCTACAGTATAAGGTGAGATTACTGAGATTAATCTACAGTATAAGGTGAGATTACTGAGGTCACTCTACATCATAAGGTGAGACACATCACATTGTTTTAGAGTGGAATATCAGATTTACGGTAGATATAAGTGGTCATATTTACAGGGTATATAAGTGTTCAGATTTACAGAATGTATAAAAATTTCTTAGTTTCTATCAGTGATTAATCTGTGATTTGATTAGTATGCGTGAGATGTCAGTTTACATCGGTCTATAAAATAAATTTAAAGTATTCATGAGTGATTATTGTACATTGTCGATTAAAGTATACGTGACTGGCCAGTTTACACCAGTAATTACATTTACAGTATATGTAAGTGGTCAGTTTACATTGGGTGCTTAGATTTACAGTATACATGAGTGGTCAGTTTACATCGGTTGATTAGATTTACAGTATACGTGAGTGGTCAGTTTACATTGGGTGCTTAGATTTACAGTATATATGAGTGGTCAGTTTATATTGGTTGATTAAATTTACAGTATATACGTGAGTTTGCATCAGTGATCAGATTCACATTATGCATAAGTTGTCAACGGTCAGATTTACAATACAAGGACAGTTTCGCAGCAGTATATTTCAGCAGGTCAGATAAAGTCGATATATTGGAAAAAATTTCGTCGTCAGATTATGACATACTTCATGATGGGATGACTTAATTAATCACGTGATAAACACACCAGCATTTAGATGAGCATACAGCTGTAGAATTTATATGTATACAATCTTTTCAATGATCTTATCAATAGGCAGTCATTTGATGTTTTAACAACACAAAGGCATAACATGCCATATATAGCTCATTCCATATCAGAAAAGTCACATAGCATACCATTTGAATTTGCCATTCGCTATGCATTAGCGCAGCATAGCATTGCTATATCGAAATTCAGGAATAAATTTTAAGAAACGAAGTCAAATCATATCCCATTAATCAATTATTGACCATATGATCAAAGCATTTAAAACAGATTTAGTTAGTCAACCAATTTTGAAATTCTGAAATGAAATCTAGTCTAAAATATTTCTATATGGTTTTTTTTATATTCTAATTTATTTTTGCTATTTCATTTGTTTAATTCTCAAAAAAAGATGAATGAAATAAAGCTCTTCTGAAAAAATGGGGTGCCATTCTTCAAGTCTTATATCATTCTATTGTATATATGAATTTACATCACAGTATGAAATATAAACATATCATAACATTATTTCATACTACGGTTTATGAATGAACAAGATAAGCATGAAATGAGAATAAATGAAACAAAACACTAAAGAAAACACATCAAACAACAGAAAATAAACTAAGACCAATCTAATATGTTAAAAATCATAATGTAATTTATGAATATTACCTATTTATTTTAGTTAGTAAGGACCCCGGAAGACGTAGATTATACAATGGCAGAGGAAATGCGGAAGGGAACAGCACATGAGTTTGAGAAGAAACAAGTGTGGGTGGAGTTTCTGATGACACTACTGCAAAGAGTGCTGGCCTTCACATTTGTTCTGGTGTTAATCAGGTCAGCATACTCTAATTTGTTTTAATTTTTTTAAGGTCCTTGTCATATTTACGCTGGAAAAGTTTAAATCGGGGACGTAATGTTCTTTAAAAAGCGTATATTTCCCGTTATTCTTACCTTCAAAGTTAATTATTTTTTAATACAATGTAAGATATATTGACTGATTACCCCCCTCCTTTTATAGCAGTAGGAATCGCAATGGAATTGTACGTCTTTAAGCTTGAATATATGGATTGAACCCTTGAACTCTTGTAGTGAAAAGGACGAACGCTGCATTTTGATGTTTGGACAAAACTATCTCTTAAGTTTTTACTATTGTTGTCAAGAATTTTCGGAAAATTGTGAAGCCCCCCTCCACTCCCACTTTGAAAAACTATGCTATTGCCAGGACTGTGTTCAGGATCGTAACGGCTGGCCTAGCTGCTAGGCTAGATATCTAGGTATTTTGAACGCACTGTATGAATAAACCCTTGTTATCCCTACGTAGGGCTAGCCTAGCACATCGTTCAAGATCGCAGCGCTAGGTAGTACCAAGCTCTACGTAGCCGCTGCGATCTTGGACACAGCCCTGTAAATGAACTGGTATGTAAATCGTAATATAATGTAAATACATGTACTAATGAACCCTAGTAATGTTAAATCGAAGACTGGCCCATTGATTTAGTTTTAAGTATTTTCTGATGTGTCTGTTCACAGTGCCTACAAATACAACAAGAAGTATTTAACCGACTTTCAGTTTGATAACATCTACATCTCAAAGTACTTCCGCCATGTTGACGCTAGACGCCATTATCAGGTAGGTACATGTAAATTATCAAAAATTACAACGGAATTAGGGACACAACTTTTCAAACGATTACCATAGAAGAATTTTCTGATTTATTTTTCTCTCTCTTTGTTTTGTGTTTTTGAGCACTGGCGGGGGATTTTAAAATTTTCTGTGCGATATGTGCATTCTCGCACAGTAATATAAAAACAGTATAATATTTCAAATCATTATTATGCTTCCAGTTACAATGCAACTTCTTTTATTATTTATGAGTGTCTTTGTATTTTTGCTTTATATATAATTTTCGTATAGACTGTATAAATTCAGAAAATAGTCGCCAAATATGCGGGCTCGATCCCAGGACCACGAGGTTGTCAAGCTAACATACTATTCACTTGGTCATTATTTTGGAATGGTTGATTTAAATAATAAAATGTTATCACTTCTTTCCATTTGCCGCGTTTCTACTATAACGTGGAGAATAGCTGGTGGTGGTTTTCCTTACTGAAAGGAATATGCTTGTTAAATAACAATGTAAACTAGAGACTGTTTTTACGAAAAATAAATGTCTCCCCAGCTCCCCAAATTGGAAGTGCTCCAAATAAAACCTCCCCCCTAATGTACTGCATGGTAGGAGGAGAAAGCATGAGCTGGAAGATAGACATTATGAACTCAGATAAGCCACGTAGGAGAAGTGTTCACAAACTATTTTACATGCTCCACCCCTTAGCTCCACCATAACTTTAAGGATAACAATCAATTGAATCCTCCTGTCCCTACAATATGCACATCTGCAAATGACATTGAAGTATTGTACAAAATTTCAAGTCTATCGGATAAGTCATATGCATGTAATAGGAGAAGCGTTCACAAGATAGCTTAACATCCCCCACCCCTCTTAGATCCACTATAACTTTTAGGAAAATAATTGGATCCTCCTGTCCCGACTTTATGCAAATTCACGAATGACAATGAAGCATTGTACAAAGTTTCAAATCTATCCGATAAGCTATACAGAAAGAGAAACGTTCACAAGATTTTGTGACAGACGGACAGAAAGTACAAAAACAATATGTTTCCCCCTGAAAGAGGGTAGACATAATTACATAATAATATAGACAGATGTATTTTATAAAAAATATATATCTATATTTCAGAAAAAGCGGACACTGCTACCTTTGAAGAAATTTGAAAGTGACAACATGATTTACCCTAATACGATGAAACTGATGAAAGCGGAGAAGAAAAAACTGGTAAGTTGACATTGCAATTTTGAGAAAAAATATGTTTATACTTTCAAGATTTACATATATAGTCCACTCAAAAGATTTCCATGTGTGTCTAGTTTCACTGTAAAGATTTCCATGTGTGTATAACTTGACTGTAAAGATTTACATGTGTGTCTAGCTCCACTGTAAAGATTTACACATGTGTATAACTTCACTGTAAAGATTTATACGTGTGTATAACTTCACTGTAAAGATTTATACGTGTGTATAACTTCACTGTAAATATTTCCATGTGTGTCTAGTTTCACTGTAAAGATTTACACATGTGTATAACTTCACTGTAAAGATTTATACGTGTGTATAACTTCACTGTGAAGATTTACACGTGTGTATATCTTCACTGTAAAGATGTTCATGTGTGTATAACGTCACTGTAAAGATTTATACGTGTGTATAACTTCACTGTAAATATTTACACGTGTGTATAACTTCACTGTAAAGATTTACACGTGTGTATAACTTCAATGTAAAGATTTCCATGTGTGTCTAGTTTCACTGTAAAGATTTATACGTGTGTATAACTTCACTGTAAAGATTTACACGTGTGTATAACTTCAATGTAAAGATTTCCATGTGTGTCTAGTTTCACTGTAAAGATTTACACGTGTGTATAACTTCACTGTAAAGATTTATACGTGTGTATAACTTCACTGTAAATATTTCCATGTGTGTCTAGTTTCACTGTAAAAATTTACACATGTGTATAACTTCACTGTAAATATTTACACGTGTGTATAACTTCACTGTAAAGATTTACACGTGTGTATAACTTCAATGTAAAGATTTCCATGTGTGTCTAGTTTCACTGTAAAGATTTACACGTGTGTATAACTTCACTGTGAAGATTTACACGTGTGTATATCTTCACTGTAAAGATGTTCATGTGTGTATAACTTCACTGTAAAGATTTATACGTGTGTATAACTTCACTGTAAATATTTACACGTGTGTATAACTTCACTGTAAAGATTTACACGTGTGTATAACTTCAATGTAAAGATTTCCATGTGTGTCTAGTTTCACTGTAAAGATTTACACGTGTGTATAACTTCACTGTAAAGATTTATACGTGTGTATAACTTCACTGTAAATATTTCCATGTGTGTCTAGTTTCACTGTAAAGATTTACACATGTGTATAACTTCACTGTAAATATTTACACGTGTGTATAACTTCACTGTAAAGATTTACACGTGTGTATAACTTCAATGTAAAGATTTCCATGTGTGTCTAGTTTCACTGTAAAGATTTACACATGTGTATAACTTCACTGTGAAGATTTACACGTGTGTATAGCTTCACTGTAAAGATGTTCATGTGTGTATAACTTCACTGTAAAGATTTATACGTGTGTATAACTTCACTGTAAATATTTACACGTGTGTATAACTTCACTGTAAAGATTTACACGTGTGTATAACTTCAATGTAAAGATTTCCATGTGTGTCTAGTTTCACTGTAAATATTTACACGTGTGTATAACTTTACTGTAAAGATTTACACGTGTGTATAGCTTCACTGTAAAGATGTTCATGTGTGTATAACTTCACTGTAAAGATTTACACGTGTGTATAACTTCACTGTAAAGATTTATACGTGTGTATAACTTCACTGTAAAGATTTACACGTGTGTATAACTTCACTGTAAAGATTTATACGTGTGTATAACTTCACTGTAAAGATTTATACGTGTGTATAACTCCACTGTAAAGATTTACATGTGTGTATAACTTCACTGTAAAGATTTACTTGTGCCTGGACATAGAACTTTGATGATGAAATGAGTAACCCTTATATAACCTTTATACAGTGTATTCAGATTGGTAATGCAAAAAAATTAGATAATCATTTAATAATTAAACATTCCTTTGAAAATCTTTGACGCATTATTAGGTCACCTGATTTATTCGGATGACATATACATACATGTATGTTATTGATCTGCGTACGCTCATAATTGAACATTTTTAACTTCCCTTCCGATGTTTTAAACATCTTTGGAACGAGGGGGGATTAAACTGTAGATTTCAGGACTCTTGCACCCCCAGAACCATAGTGACCGGGCAAAACCTGGCAAAATTTGACTACTTTTCAAAAATCTTCATCCCTATCCTGCAGCCGCACATCTTTCGAAGAAACTAAATGCATAGTCCATAGTCATAGTCAATAGTCATGGGCCTAGTCAATAGTCAATCTATAGTCATAGAGGAACAAGGTCTCATTGAAAATCTTATCTCCGGAGTAGAAGTTCTGACTCCAGGGCGGGACCAAATTTGGTAAACAGCAAGTGTTTATGTGTAAACATATAAATAACATTGATACTAAATAGGTATTTTAAGGAAACAGGTAGCTCGTTAACAAAATTGTAAATTTCATGATTCCAGGTTCCAGTATAGGGATTTCGTACCAGGATGGGGCCAAAATTGTCAAAATGATTGTCTTTTTTATTTAAAAGACTTCGATACTAAATAAAAACTAAATGCAGTTAAGGTCACCTGATTTATTCGATAGGAAATAGGTAGGTACCGAAATTGTGAATTCTGCAATCCCAGGGTTCTACTATAGGACAGGTCGAAAATTAACATACACCGTTAATATAACATATATCATCTCATGTAAAGGTTTTCATCTGTATGGGGAGTTTCGGGAACATTCATCTGTATGGGAACTTTTGGGAACATTCATCTGTATGGGCACTTTCGGGAACATTCTTTAGTATGGGCACTTTCGGGAACATTCATCAGTATGGGGAGTTTCGGGAACATTCGCCAGTATGGGTACTTTTGGGAACATTCATCAATTTGGGGATTTTCGGGAACATTCATCACTATGGACACTTTCGGGAACATTCATCAGTATGGACACTTTCGGGAACATTCATCAGTATGGGCACTTTCAGGAAGATTTATGTTTCAAAACCACATCTTTTTTCATATCGCTGCTGAATATTAGAATTTAGCTTAGATATGCAGAATAGGGAAATTATGATTAGAGATCTCGCAGCCCTTGGGACTAATGATGCATATGTGCTTTTGAATACTACTCAGGTGACCAATAAGGCCTAAGGGCTTCTTACTACAAAATCATTTCTGTATATTTATTAATCCAAAATACCGATATTAGTATGATCATTTTTTGACTTCAGAGCAAGGGTACCTTCATGATTGTGATGCGAGGGCTGGTGACGGCCATGATTGTGATGTCTGCAAAACTGCTGTATGACGTAATGGACATAATCGAGAAAAACAGCCACGTGACTTACAGACAACAAGGTACAGTAATGAACAGGGGGCGGATTCAGAAAAGTTTCAAGGAAGGGGGGGGGGTATCCCAAATTTCGGCCCCGAAAAGGAGGGGTAAGACCCTAAAATGAGAAAAAACTGAAAATTCTATTTAAAACTTTTCACTAAAGGGGTGTAACTTCAATAACCACCCATTTGAGATCTACCAATAAGGATGATGTTGTTTTAGATAATACAACAGAAAGATTGGGTGAATGAGGGCGTACAATATACATTGATGTGATCAGTGAAAAGGCGAGGTAGCCTATCATATCCATAGAATACTTCACTTCGATTTAGAAAAGCTAACCTATAGTTACACCTAGCTATTTATATGTTGTAACATCAATTAAGCATTATATTGCTATAAATGATTTTCTAAGGGCTCAGGGGGAAAAAGCAACGTCTTTTAAATACTACAGCTCATAATAATAATAATGCTAATGGTTTGTTTTTTTCAGTGAAAAAGCAATGTAGTCTGCTATATATAAAAAGACAACAACAACAAAAAACAAAAAACAAAAAAAAAGAATTTGCAGAGTGAAAATGTATTTGTTTTATTATTTCAATTCACTGAAGTACGATAATTATTATGTAGGAACACTGATTTGTATTCTCGCATTTATTGCGTTTATTTTGTTACATTAAGAATATCATTAGCACATTATTATCAATTCTATGACGTAAGCATCTATAGAAATCAAACGTAAGAGCAATAACGAATGCTATGTAGAACAACCACAGTTCAACGTTGGTAAAACACCAACGCTTCAAAACATTTAAAATCAACAATTTGAACATGTAACATTATTTCGATGTTGAATCCATAATGAACCAACATACATTCATCACATTTTTTTTTCTAAGGCAATAAAATTTCAACTTTGAACTCGCATAACTTTTTTTGACGTCGACATATTTTTTTCTTTACAATGATTAGCGAAGATGCTGATTTAGAATTAATTTGATAGCTAGGTGTCGTCAATCATTTATCAATGATTATGATATTGTGTATCTTATTAGTATGGGGGCATTTATCATATTTCCTAACACGTTTATTTACTCTGACTTTATCTTTTATGTTACTATGTTACAAAATCCCAAATGTGTAAAAGAATTTATACACAAGTTCTGCGGATGTAATAGCGAAACTCTAAAGGAATAACAAAACAGAGAGAGATAATTTCTTTATCAAGGTCATTTATATCTTTTAAAGAACAACGAATTGAAATTTCAACATTGATGTTGACTCAACGTGGAATCAACGTTACTGGGGGTGGGTGGGTGCTGTTTTCATCAACTCAAAACAGTTAATAACACTGTTGCAAATAAACCAGAACTTCTTCGTTTTCGGAGGAATGACAAGAACTAGTGATAAAACAGCTGATCATGTAATAGATAGTCGGCCGTAACAAAGGTACATTTGCATATAACAGCAATGAATACTAAAAATTGAACAATTCCACCCGCAAATCTCGCGAGACATGGGTAAAGGGTGTACATTTTTACGATGAATGAATAATGCATTCTCGAGCGTCAATCCCTGTATATGAAACCTGTATGAAAATGAGCAATTACAAAAAGCAACCAAACGATATTTTAAAATGCCCGTTGACTTTTTATCGTTTTCAGGTGTACACCACATAGACATTAAGGTGGAAGGCACGGGGTTTATGAGTGACATCATCCGCCTCTTTCTGCTGGGTTTTAACCAGGAGCACAGTATTGATCAAGTGTCCACGAATTTCGGTAATCAAGAATCATTATGTCTCCTTTTTACAGTACTGGAAATGATGTAAAATGATGCCATAGAAACCATTGTATCATTCTACATACTTTTGATACGCTAATTATGACCTAGTTTAATTATTAACTTAGTAACTAAAGTGGAACCAAAGTATGATCGAACTGTCTTTGGTTGAAACGGAAGGGTGTCACTGCGCGTGTGTCGGGTGGACCATACACCAATCCACGCTTATAAGGTGTTGAGCTTTCGTAACCAGAGAGGCACACTGAAGGTTCGGAAGCAAGCAAGGTATGCGCAATGAAGCTCTGTAAGAACTTGACAACTTCCGTGTTCGTTAATTGAATGAGGCCCATAGCTGCAGCGCTTTATTAGAGGTCATCAGTTGGGTTTCTCCTTTCGTTTCCAGATAACCACCACTTATGAGCGTACTACATGTATATATGTTTGATGAATGAAAGGTGAATATGACGAACACTGATCAATCTCATAACTCCTATACGGAATACAAAATAGATAGTTGGGCATACACGGACCCCCTGGACACACCAGAGGTGGGATCAGGTATCTAGGAGGAGTAAGCATCCCCTGTCGACCGGTCACATCCGCCGTGAGCCATATATCAATATAATGTACAAAACGATCATATATAATTATGTATTGATTTCAGCGTGTCTGCCTCATCCTTTGCCACTTCACTCTATGGACATTTTCAAGATTTACGCCGTGTATATGCTTGTGTGGATTCTTATGTTCTTCGAGTCCTATGGATTACGCATGCGCAGGATCATTTGTTCTTTCTTCTACCGGAAGGTTTCATATATGCTTTTTTAAATTTATAATTCACTCTGTCGTTAACATGCATTTATCGTATACGAATCTTAATTGTGATGTATATACATTGGTAAACGTTCAGAAGAATTCACCATTTCTTTTTACAATGATTCAGTGCCTTTGACATCAGAAATATTTGGCGGATATATCTGAAAATATGGAAATCTTGGCATATTTTTCTCATTTTACGCATTTTTAATTACTCAAATCCTACATGCATATTTTCAATTTGGTGGTTTTAATTTGTACAAATTTTCACCATCCATCCAAAATTTAAATGATCCAGCTTGTCAACACTATTTATTATGTACGAAGTTTAAACATTAGCTTGTCAATTGCGTGTAATCATCAATGTATACATCATAATAGGGAAAAGTTCGAAACGATGATTAAAAGTAAACAACAACTCTTAATCAATGAATTTCTACATGTACTACATGCACATTTGTATCTCATGGATATAGTGAAGTAATACCATTTTGTAATTTATGTTTTCATCAGAAGGAGAAAGCACGCATATTGTATATCTACAACGAAATGCTGAAGAAGAGGAAAGGTTATCTGATGCATCTTAGGAAAAAAGTCAGAAAGCAAGCAAGAAAATCCCAGCTCTCTGTAAGTACTCTATGTAGTTTTCAGGACCTTCCTGTAGGTACTCATAGTACACAGGACCTTACTATAGGTATTCACAGTACACAGGACCTTACTATAGGTACCCACAGTACACATGGCCTTCCTGTAGGTACTCACAGTACACAGGACCTTACTATAGGTACTCACAGTAAACAGGACCTTACTATAGGTACTCACAATACACAGGACCTTCCTGTAGGTACTCACAGTACACAGGACCTTACTATAGGTACTCACAGTACACAGGACCTGTCTGTAGGTACTCACAGTACATATGACCTTACTATAGGTACTCATAGTACACAGGACCTTCCTATAGGTACTCACAGTATACATGACCTTCCTGTAGGTACTCACAGTACACAGGACCTTACTATAGATACTCACAGTACACAGGACCTTACTATAGGTACTCACAGTACACAGTACCTTACTATAGGTACTCACAGTACACAGGACCTTACTATAGGTACTCACAGTACACAGGACCTGTCTGTAGGTACTCACAGTACATATGACCTTACTATAGGTACTCACAGTACATATGACCTTCCTGTAGGTACTCACAGTACACAGGACCTTACTGTAGGTACTCACAGTACACAGGACCTTACTATAGGTACTCATAGTACATATGACCTTACTATAGGTACTCACAGTACACAGGACCTTCCTGTAGGTACTCACAGTACACAGGACCTTACTATAGGTACTCACAGTACACAGGACCTTACTATAGGTACTCACAGTACATATGACCTTCCTGTAGGTACTCACAGTACACAGGACCTTACTATAGGTACTCACAGTACACAGGACCTGTCTGTAGGTACTCACAGTACACAGGACCTTACTATAGGTACTCACAGTACACAGGACCTGTCTGTAGGTACTCACAGTACATATGACCTTACTATAGGTACTCACAGTACATATGACCTTCCTGTAGGTACTCACAGTACACAGGACCTTACTATAGGTACTCACAGTACACAGGACCTGTCTGTAGGTACTCACAGTACATATGACCTTACTATAGGTACTCATAGTACACAGGACCTTCCTATAGGTACTCACAGTATACATGACCTTCCTGTAGGTACTCACAGTACACAGGACCTTACTATAGGTACTCACAGTACACAGGACCTTACTATAGATACTCACAGTACACAGGACCTTACTATAGGTACTCACAGTACACAGGACCTTACTATAGGTACTCACAGTACACAGGACCTTACTATAGGTACTCACAGTACACAGGACCTGTCTGTAGGTACTCACAGTACATATGACCTTACTATAGGTACTCACAGTACATATGATCTTCCTGTAGGTACTCACAGTACACAGGACCTTACTGTAGGTACTCACAGTACACAGGACCTTACTATAGGTACTCATAGTACATATGACCTTACTATAGGTACTCACAGTACACAGGACCTTCCTGTAGGTACTCACAGTACACAGGACCTTACTATAGGTACTCACAGTACACAGGACCTTACTATAGGTACTCACAGTACATATGACCTTCCTGTAGGTACTCACAGTACACAGGACCTTACTATAGGTACTCACAGTACACAGGACCTGTCTGTAGGTACTCACAGTACACAGGACCTTACTATAGGTACTCACAGTACACAGGACCTGTCTGTAGGTACTCACAGTACATATGACCTTACTATAGGTACTCACAGTACATATGACCTTCCTGTAGGTACTCACAGTACACAGGACCTTACTATAGGTACTCACAGTACACAGGACCTGTCTGTAGGTACTCACAGTACATATGACCTTACTATAGGTACTCATAGTACACAGGACCTTCCTATAGGTACTCACAGTATACATGACCTTCCTGTAGGTACTCACAGTACACAGGACCTTACTATAGGTACTCACAGTACATATGACCTTACTATAGGTACTCACAGTACACAGGACCTTCCTGTAGGTACTCACAGTACACAGGACCTTACTATAGGTACTCACAGTACACAGGACCTGTCTGTAGGTACTCACAGTACACAGGACCCTACTATAGGTACTCACAGTACATATGACCTTTCTGTAGGTACTCATAGTACACAATACCTTTCTGTAGGTACTCACAGTACACAGGACCTGTCTGTAGGTACTCACAGTACACAGGACCTTACTATAGGTACTCACAGTACACAGGACCTTACTATAGGTACTCACAGTACACAGGACCTGTCTGTAGGTACTCACAGTACATATGACCTTACTATAGGTACTCACAGTACATATGACCTTCCTGTAGGTACTCACAGTACACAGGACCTTACTGTAGGTACTCACAGTACACAGGACCTTACTATAGGTACTCATAGTACATATGACCTTACTATAGGTACTCACAGTACACAGGACCTTCCTGTAGGTACTCACAGTACACAGGACCTTCCTGTAGGTACTCACAGTACACAGGACCTTACTATAGGTACTCACAGTACATATGACCTTCCTGTAGGTACTCACAGTACACAGGACCTTACTATAGGTACTCACAGTACACAGGACCTTACTATAGGTACTCACAGTACACAGGACCTGTCTGTAGGTACTCACAGTACATATGACCTTACTATATGTACTCACAGTACATATGACCTTCCTGTAGGTACTCACAGTACACAGGACCTTACTATAGGTACTCACAGTACACAGGACCTTACTATAGGTACTCACAGTACACAGAACCTTACTGTAGGTACTCACAGTACACAGGACCTGTCTGTAGGTATTCACAGTATCCAGAACCTTTAAGAATTCCTTATCAATCTTAAGTTATCAAATCATAGAACAATTATGGAGTTGGTTTATTCTCTCCCACCCCATTTTTTCTTCAGCTTCGTTTAAGTTATTGTACATGTAAATTCCTGTGTATTGACAAGTGCAACGAAAAAATACTCATCTCGCATTAACATAAATTGACCTCATAAATGCACTGATTCTCATTTTCGCTACTCCATATTTTTTGTACAAGGTTGAGAAAGATTTATAAACATTATTATCTACTAAAGAATCATTCTGTAATAATCATATATCCTTAACGATCACGCGAAAATATTTGCAAAAGTCATAGGGTTCTCACAATATCAATCAAGGAGACGAAGTGAATCCAGAGAGAGAGAGAGAGAGAGAGAGAGAGAGAGAGAGAGAGAGAGATGATTCATGAAGATAGATATCCATTTTTATGCCTATCAGAATTGTGGGGATATTTACAAATTTAGGATAGTTAGGAAATCTGTATCATAATTTTTACTGTCAAACTCTATTCATTACTGATAGCAGATGTGATTTAGGTTAATCAATTAACACACACATCTGACGTGTGGATCCCATTACATATCTATGTATTACTCAATCTCCAATGTTTTCTTGTGAAATTGGCGATTGAGAAAAATGGCTACAATAAATACAGAATCAATAAATTCATAGGAGATATATTTCTTACATTAAGTTCATATCATTATTATAGTCCGCGAACGAAGTTCAGGAGGGTATATAGGAATCACTCTGTCCGTCTATCCGTCTGTCTGTGTAGATCCGTGTCCGGGCCATAACTTCTTTGTTCTTTGACTTAGGCACACCATATTTGGCACACAGGTGGATTACCATGAGACGTTGTGTCAAATACCTCCATGACCTCTATATGACCTTAACCCTTGACCTCAAGGTCAAAATTGAAGGTTTTTTTTTTACAATGGATTTGTGTCCGGGCCACAACTTCTTTGTTCTTTGACATAGGCATATCATATTTGACACATGAGTGCATCACCATGAGACGATGTGCCATGTACCTTCATGACCTCATTATGACATTGACCTCAAGGTCAAAATTAAAGGTTTTGACAATGGATTCGTGTCAGGGCCATGACCTCTTTGTTCTTTGACATAGGCATACCATATTTAACGCATGAATATATCACCATGAGACGATGTGTCGGGTACCTTCATGACCTCTATATCACCTTGAACTTTGACTTCAAGGTCAAAATTGATTATAGGGTTTTTACATAGTCATACCATAAGACATGGGTGTATCACCATGATAATATGTGTCATGTATATTCATGACCTCTTTATGACCTTGACCTTTGATCTCAAGGTCAAAATTATAGGTTTATGCCATGGATTTGTGTTCGGACTATATCTTCTATTTTCTTCTACAAATGCATACCATATTTTTACACTCAGGAAAGAGGCAATTTATATCTATTAACAACACCCTTTGGGAGATTGGGGTAAGCGAGGGGTTAGTGAGCATTGCTCACAGTACCTCTTGTTTTCTTTGGTACATTAGTTTTGTTTTGCACATAAAAGAGTGATGGGGTCAATGGGAGAGGGGGATTTGTAGAATTAACGAAATATAAATATTTTCATTGTTCATATATTCCCATGATACAGACACCCTAGACATTTATTCATTATATCTAGATTTCATAATATGAAGAAAACCCCCCCAAAACATATAGTTTTTTTTTATGCTCCGAGCAAACCTATTTGTTACGCAGGCAGAAGTACCGATAGGGGGATATGCAGTTATTGAACTAGCAAATGATTGTTAATGACAAATCATATATATGCTTCAATATATTGCCTGAAAATGGCGATTAGTATCATCACACACTTCTTTTGTTTTTACATTCCAGCGGGATTCAAGTTTTCTAATGGGAATCCGACGCTCTTTTCCACGACTTGCATTCCTGGTGAAATGTTTCAAGGCTTCCAAAGCAAACTGTCTCATCTGTGAGGACTTGGAGACAGACAAATTTATCGTCTGTCCTACGCCTAGTTGTAATTTTTCCTACTGTCCGGAATGCTGGATCGACTGTAAGGTACTTGTGTGTACTTGTTGATAAGTAAAACGCTTGAGAGATGAACTCGGATTTAAGTCTCTTTGTCCGTCTTATGACTTTGAATGAAATGAAAGATGAAGATAACAAACAGTGATCAATCTCATAAATCCCATAAGCAATGGCAACACGGACCCCTGGACACACTAGAGGTGGGATCAGGTGCCTAGGAGGAGTAAGCAGCCCCTGTGAGTGGAAATGTGGATTATTTAATGAATGGTCAGATGTGATTAAATAGTTGGTCGATTCTTGTGAAGATAGGTCGTACCTAAATGCAGGAAAATGATGGAGTCCTTAAAAATATAGACAGATTTCGATAAGAATTAATTTTGTGAAAATCACTTTCCTTTGTTCGCCATGTTGAAGGTCGACATGGTCAAACTTCTTCAGTTTGTTACCAATTTCAGCTGTTTTTAGAGACTACTAAGGGGATAAATCGCTGTTTTCTAGAAGCATATACATTAGTCAGAACTTCCACCGATGAAACATTTTCATAGAATGTTTTGTTTTACAAGTTTCAATTTGATTACTCAAAGAAAATATCGTTCTCTGGACCTCAACATAGCGACGAAGGGAAATAACTTTTGGTAAAATAACGTCATACGAAAATTATCTATTCTAAAAAAATATATTTAATTCTGGTTTGGAATATGTCGTATAAAACTTTTTCAGGACACCCTACTATGCTTTCGTAGTTCTTTACTATACGTACTGGTGTCATCAAGTTCTATTTTTTAGTTCCTGTTTTGATATTGTATTGGTCTCAGTGCAATCTAATGGTTTTCGAAAAAATAAAATGCACAGCGTATTTATTTTAACGGGATTCAAATTTAGCGACTTTAACAGTGAAACAACATCGCTTATCTATGGTAGTATATGATATGAAAATGTATAAATCATTATACATCTATCATATAACAAAGGACAAGTGCTTAATTATGATAAAATCAGATTGGATTAATTTTAGATAAGCTAGATACGACTAAGTATACATAAATTATATACTAATCTCCATGATTATGAGATATATATAATACGTAGGGCTAAGTGATGGTGAGTCGGACATCCTTCTCTTTCCTTCTCGTATGCAGATTCCGACTGATTCTCCTCCGGTATTCGGTTTTGCCCGAAATAGATCGAAATCATTTACTATTTTTTGCTCGGGTCACCCCGGTATTTTACATTATAATGCATTCAGATGGGTTAAACTCCCAACATCGAAATTCGTTCGTAAGTCGGACACATTTGATATTGAGCTGGACACTCATATCTATTATGAATTATACAAGCAGGTAACTTATTGCAAGTATGCCACTGATATGATTATTCAGTGATATCTAAGCTTTCATTTTCTTTTATAATGATGTATTTTATTGTAGAAAAATTGTTACGCATGCGTGGTTCGATCTACAGATTACAGCGACAGTGACACGTCTGGAGATGGAAGCACAGATGATGATGACGTATAGCCTAACTATTTTTAACTCATAGCAAACCTTGAAGCTTCAGCACAAAACTTTGAAACATCAATTATGAATAAATGAAATTGTTAGATACCGTAAAAATATTAAATGTTGAGGGTGTTCAACTTTTTTTGATTATGTTCTCTGATTTGAAATACAATATTCAACTAATCGTTTTGATGCACAGAAACTCTACAGGTGGAAGTTGCGAAATTTTGGCAACGTAATGAAACTTTTAAAGAATGTCATCATACAACATTGATTTTTTCAACTTTTTTTGTTTTCACAAGCATATCATCACTAATGGAGGTAAATGAAATGTTTTTCTATACATTACTTACTTTCTGATACGTTTTCAAATAATCTCTTTATGTTAGATTGTATTTTACGATACTGAAAATCTCCATGTGTCTTTTATATGTGCATGTAATGTCGTTTTTCACGTGAAGTAATAGTACAACTTAAGAACGTTGCATGTTGTGCATACTTGTATTTTGCATGTATATCCATAAAACAGTGATGATGCAAGGCTATGATGCGGTTTGTGATACTTTAAGAACCATTGGACAGTATGTAAATGATAAAAAACAAACATAAGATTTGTCATCTTATGTACACAGGGGGTGTGGTTTGTTCGCGTCAGACTCTTGTTTACCTTAAGTTACACTATAACAGCAAGAGTCTTCGTGCATACAATGTACATCAAGAATGGACCTACATTCAGGTAGCAATAGATCTGTGTAACTCTCTGGAAAAACATTGGGACAGGCCAGAGAGCTACAGATCCACCCCTTAAAAAGCTGAGATTTATGGTGCATACAAATCTGTGCACGATTGAGGCCTTATATTGCCGAATTCTTGCATTGGTGTCTCAAAAGATTAATATTAAAAAAGTCATTATGCATTTTTTGCTTTATAATTGTATCCAGATTTACCTTCAAATATTCATTAAAGCCCTTTGCGACCAGGAAAGTCTGCATAGAAGATATTGTTCCTTGAATTATTAAATAGAATGTCTGAAATGAGAGTGAAAATAAGGGTCATATACTAATCAGGGACAACCGCAATACCAAGTTTGATCTTTAAAGATACTGAGTAGACAATTGCAAATAACACGTCGTTTGAGTTATGCCCTTTGACCTTCTGACTTGAAAACCTAAGGTGTCCATCTACTCTTCAGGGACACCAATGTAGCAAGTTATGCAAGGGTTTCTTAATATAATGAACGGTTAATATCTTATGGCAAGAGTTGTTTGACCTTGTGACCTTAAAAGCGATACGGATTATGAACTCCTTAGGAAATACCAGTGTACCAAGTCCGATGTCTGTCACGCATAGCATTCTTAAGATACTGAGCGGACAATGTCTTGTGTACAGAGTAATTTTGATATTGTGATCTCAAAATCGATCGGAGTCATCCACTCTTTAGATAGAAACAGTGAACCAAGTTGTATGTATGTCTAGCCAAGGGTTTTGTGTCTAGTTTGATCCTTGATAGTTTGACCTCAAAATCAACAGAACATATCTACGTCTTAGGAGAAACCTGTGTATCAAGTTTGGTATTTGTTAAGTATATCGAGTGGACAATATCCTGCAACCGGGGTATGTCCAGTTTGACCCTTGATCTTGTGACCTAAAAATCATTTGGGGTCATCTACTCTTTAAAGGCACCTGGTAAGTTTGGTAACTGTCAAACAGCGTTTCTTTAAATATCGAGCTGACAAAAGTTGGTCTAAACACCTGTAGACCGACTTTGACTTGAAAATGAATAGATATCACATATAAGGTTTACATAGATCACCATGGATATGTTGCACCATAAATGTTTCGATTTGAACTCTTGTTATCATTACTTTGAATACTTTGCATGCATATCATATAGTCCAGAAGCGATTATCACGTTGCATCAACAATTCTCAAATAATCAACTAACTTGATTTCTGATCATCTTCTGTTGATTAGTCAAACATGCACATCACCAACCCAAGAGTGATTGACATCGATCTTAATCATATAATCCCAGGACAACATGTATTGATGAAGGAACTGATTAACAAATAACATATATTTTAAATAACGTTTTTAATTTCGTGCATATTCTACAATAATAGGAATGTTTTGAAATTTAAAAAGGTTTTCCTTTGAATGAAGTCTATTAGAGTATCAACACGTGTCATCCATGCATGTTTCTAAAACAAACTGTGTTAAACTATCTATCTAACAATGCAATTTCATTACAAAAACGATCCAAATACACCAAAAACCTTTCTTCGCCTTGAGTATCTTTGATAAATAACAGAAATCAACTTCCTCTTGCAAAATAACTCGCTCTTTTTGGTCGTTCTATCGTGGAATTTACCGTACACTGTCAAATTCTGTCATGGTAATGTTTGGTGAAAAAATATGAAACGCTTTCAAAACAACAATATAAAAAATGAGACAACAGCGAAACATCCAGCAAATTAACACACAATAATACAATGTCAGATATTGCCTTCTTGGTTCTTCCCAAACATTATGATTTCTATATGTATAAAAGCCTTAAAATAAGAAATAATGAATTTTCAACAATACAACAAAATATGATAATTAATAGAAGTTGTTCTACTTGTAGGTTTTACCACCAATGTCTTGCTACCTTTTCAACTTTTTATTTTTCATACATGTTTCAGGGAGAATAAAGCAAAATGTATAAATCCAAAAGCAAAATGTTTAAAAACATTCTCCTCATAATCATCATGGATTTGCCTATTCTCTGAAAAGGAAATATCAATGTGTCATCATTCAAAAGTGATATTTGTAAACTTTGATGGTATTGCTGCGATTTTGTCCAATATAAACTTTTTCATCATCAAAACAGATACTCATGGGGTCCATGATTCCATGCTGAGGGGTCAACAAAAAACATAAAAAACGACCCATCTGATCCAAAATATGGACACTGGAATTCCAGGAAGACGCATTGCAAACAAGAAGATTGCCAGAGGAATCGCAGCAGATTCCACGTGGATGGAAGAAGTGTTCCGATTTTTGTCCTCTATATGAAAACAGCAAAATCCCATTCTTGGAGACTACTACAATAAAATCTTTATCATAGTCTGAAACACAAATTTCGCCATTGATATTCTCACATACATGTCTTGGATTTGCATAAAATTGATTCCTAATCTCTTTCAGTTTTTCCCCAGATCTGCTATACCTTACAATCATACCATCTTCAAACCCTGTGTTACCAACCACTCTTACACCTACAAGTACATCACCATTTAATCGTGATGAATGAATGCACCATGCTGAATGATCTATCTTTAAGAAAACATCATTTTCATCATTGGGGGATAGCTTTCGGATCTCATTGCCATCTATGTATAACAGATCCCCGCTGTCCGTTAGAGTAGTATACCCGCCATTCCATCCTGTTTCAATGGACCTCTGTGTTATCCCCTTCATGTCAATTTCGACAATTTTGTTCTTATCATACAGCCAAATCCTGCCCAATCTTACGCTAGCAATGTGGGACACGTTGTCAACTCCGATCACATTGATGGATAAGATTTGATTAACAAATGGGTCTGGACCTGAAAAATAGTTAAATTACGCCATACAAACACAGAGAAAGAGATTCAATAAAATTGAACAAATGTCCGTATTTTCTAGACTTCATTATCTTTCTATTAAGCTTTGGAGCACAAGTAGATGAAGCTGATCCTATTGGTGCAAACATATTACATATCTATTGTTGAACCCTATCCAATTGAAAAAAAAATGTGTCACTTCAAATTTTGAAAGGGTTTGGCAGGGAATATATTTTGTGGCGGAAGGATTGATTGATCAAAAAGTTCTAAATCTGCGTAATATTACAGTTTCTGTTTCATCCAATATATATCTTCTATTTTTATACTCATATACGTGTATTTCAGTTTTATAATTTTTGATACAAGTAGTTGAGAGTTGGAATTAGTTCAAATGTTGTAATTTATTATTTAGTTATTATATTTTTCCAAACAAAACATCGACTCTTGTTTGAATCAATTTACACGAAATTTAGCATAAAAATCAGGATTTTCGCCAATAATTTAAAGAAAATTGTCTCTACCCCCCCCCCCCCTTTAAAGTTCCATTTTAAAATTTTAAGACAAGACTTAAAAAAATATGTAAAATTTTAGAAATTGACATTACTCCTAATATGTCCTATAAAACTCTCAACTATGATATCAAGATTTTTTTCGTATATTCAGTGTAAGTGCAAAAAGATCAGTATTTATTTTCATCACGAGTATCAAACTTTTTTTATCCGTAATGTTAAAAAACATATCATGTATCTATTTCATGTTATAATGTTTGTGTTGCTTATGTTGTGTTGACAACAGCAGACAAATCAAGTTTAATTGAATAAATTCTAAGTGCGAAAAGGTCATGTATAGAATACTGTAGCTCAATAACAAGTGTCGCGACCCCCGTTTTTCTTTTTAATTTTCTAATTCTCCTTCTCCTCCTATGCAGAAATCAAAATTGCACTTCCCCAAAATTGAAACTAATCCAAATCTCAGGTGCGAACCTCTTTTGAGAGCAACAAGAACTATTTCAGCAGCCTTTGTAAATGCATGCATGTGTTACACATGTATCATCTATTTATCGAATTCATGACCCTATGTTTTATTATAGCAAGAGGAATTTGACTTCCTTAAGTAGACCAGTTCATACTTTAAATAGGTTGATAAATATAATCTGACAATAACATATGAAATAATTTAAGCTTTGATTTCAAACAGTAAACAAATTTTACATTGATCTACTATAGTCATCGTTCGAAACTCAATGAAATTATAACGCACTTCTATATATGTACTATAATTATGGTGTGAAAGTATTCTCAATTTCACAAGAATAATTTTATGTTTTAGTGGTTAATCACCAAAACAATACTACCCATATAATTACTGCAACCAAGCTACCATACATTTTGTACATGGTAACAATTCCTCATGACGTCAGCGTATTATTACGTAACATTTTGTTATTGCAAAACACCAAGATACGCAGCTGAGTTAAGGCTATCCGAGGAAAATCACAGTGCTGTTATAAATGTACCTCAATGCACTTCCCACCATATGACATCACAATGAAAAAATACGTCACAGCATGCATGTTCTGATAGATGTATCGCGGGGAAAGTGTCATAATATTTTGTCATTATTTACTAATGTTATCAAGTGATAAGATGTATACGTGAAAACATTTCTTGTCAAATGATTCTATATATTATTCCTTTATGATATCAAATCATTTCCCATTTTTAATATATAATATACACGAAGGTAATATTCATATCATATTGTGACCTTGAAATCGCCCCTAATCTGAATGACTGATGCATTTAAAAATTCCCTCTTGTACATAAATAATCTCATACATGTACTACAGAAACTGCGGCAAAGTTCAGGTTCATCTGCTATAAAAAACAATATGAATTTTTCTGAAATATAATCTAGATATATCTATGCATTTGGAAAGTGCGGGAAGCAATTTCTGTCATGTATATTAACAGTATGATATACATAGGAATGTGGACAACCCCGGTAATTCGCTGATGACTGTTGATATGTTGATAACTTACAGCATGTTCAGCTTGTAGGTTTAACACGTAAAAACATATATATGAAATACAGTCTATTTATCAAAAATACATAACTAAATATAGCAGATACACATAAACTTACGCACCGATTGCTTATGATGCGATTATCATGTATCCCTTCTTTCAGTGGAAGACATATTGTTTTTTGTACTTTCTGTCCGTTCGTCCGTCTGTCTGTCACAAAATCTTGTGATTAAAATAATTATAGATGGCTCGATGCAAGGTGAAGATAATGAACAGTGATCAATCTCATAACTCCTACAAGCAATACAAAATAGATAGTTGGGCAAACACGGACTCCTGGACACACCAGAGGTGGGATCAGGTGCCTAGGAGGAGTAAGCATCCCCTGTTGACAGGTCACACCCGCCGTGAGCCCCATATCCTGATCAGGTAAACGGAGTTATCCACAGTCAAATCAGTGTGCCAAGAACGGCTTAACAATCGGTATGAAACACGTCAGACAGCATTTGACCCAATGCGAGGTTGTATTGACGAACTAGATCGTTATAACGACCATAGAATTTGCGAAATGCTGACTTCAATCGAGACTGTTGAAATCCCTGTACCATCAACTTGTTTGTCAGTAACTTACCTCGATTTAAAAACTGACTATACCCAGAACAAGCTCTTGCATATCGAATTAGTTGAGATATATAAACACCATATGCAGGTGATAATGGAATATTGCTACATAAATGTGGGAATATATCAGACAAGTCAAAGAAGACGTAATTAGAGGAAAATGTAGAATTAGAATGTTTTCTTAGACTAGTAATATTACACGCGCCGACGAAAAGGCTATGAAAGAACTATTGACGGATCAGATATTAAAAGAAATAGTATATCTAAGAAGGGTGAAGTAAAATACTTTGTGAAAATTTCTCCTACTCTATGGCTTATCGGATAGATTCGAAACTTTGTACAATGCTTTATTGCCATTTGCAGATGTGCATATTTTCTGGACAGGAGTATCCAATTATTTTCCTAAACGCTATAGTGGGTCTAAAAGGGGTGGAGGATGTTAAAATAGCTTGTGAATGCTTCTCCTATGTGGCTTATCCAATAGACTTGAAGTTTTGTACAATACTTCAATGCCATTTGCAGGTGTGCATATTGCAGGGACAGGAGGATCCAACTGTTGTCCTTAAAGTTATAGTGAATCTGAGGGGTGGACGGTGTAAAATAGCTTGTGAGCACTTCTCCTATGTAACTTATCGGAGTTCACGATATATGTGTTCTTGCTCATGCTTTTCCTCCATACCATGCAGTGCCTTAAGGGAGGATGTTTCATTTGGAGCACTTCCAATTTGGGGAGCTGGGGACACATTTGTTTTACAAAAAAAAAGATATCTAGTTTATACAGAGGAGTCCATTTCTAAACATACCATATATCGATATTAAGGTAAGGTTTGCAACAGCTGGGGAAAGAACTCGTGTTGTGCAGAAATGTAAGGGCGATTTCAAGGTCAATATATCAAAATTACCTTTCGTCATAATGTATATGAACAAGAATATCGAAAGCGATAATTCATACAATGATGCCAAAGATTCAGTGCAATATGAGAAAATGACAAGTAATTTATTTGACCTACTTAAAAATAGGTCATGGTCCACCCATTAAGTTGATATGCAAACTGAATCTATTTTTCTGAGAAGAAGGTTGTGGTTACATTTCAGGGCAATACCGATATATATGTATAACGAACAGAAATCTGGAAATCTGACCCAATTTTACACCTAACGTAAGTCACGGTGCAACAATCCAACTGAAATGCAAACTGGACTTGTATTCTTTCAAGAGAAAGTTTTTGACTGAATTTCAGTAACGAAAAACTCCGGAAAACTGTTAGACATACATTTAGTGGGTCACAGTACACTAATCCACCTGAAATGCAAACTCACTCTTACGATTGTGACTAGATTTCAACGCTGTGAATGCATATGTTAGGGAAAATCTCCGGAAAACAATTATCTTGGATGGACAGACGGACGGATAGGTCCAAAAGATAATACGTCCCATCTTACGACGGACGTTGAAAACTGAAATTTCAATAATACCAAAGAGAAATAATATATAATTTTTTGATAAGGAGCTTTACACCTTAAAAGGGGAAGACAGCGAACAGTGATCAATCTTACAACAGTTGTTACTCCGATAAAGAATTCGAAATTAAGGATTGGACAAACTCGAATATACCAGAGGTGGGATCAGGTGCTTAGGAGTAGTTAGCATCCCCTATCGACAGGTCACGTCCACCGTGAGCCATACATCCTCATAAGATAAATGGGGCAATCCGTAGTCCAACCAGTATGCAAAAAATGCCTAACAATTGGACAACATAAGACCCAATGACAGGTTGTATTGGCAAACTAGACCGTTATAACGACCATTTAATTTGCGAATTGCTGGATTTCAACCAGACTGCTGAAACCCCTATACTATCAACTTGTTTGTCAGTAGCTTGTCTCGATTAAAAAAGTGGTCAAATGCAAAACAAGGGCTTGCATAGCGAATCGGTTTAGAAACATAAACACCATATGCAGTTAATTATGGAATACTGTTACAGTTATTGGAGGTTGACAATGGAGAAACTGAAGTAATTCCCTTTGTCATAAAGTTGAGTTGTTAGTTTGCCGTTAATATATATGTTCAATAATATATCTAAGTACAAAGCAGATGTGGAAGACTCTGTAGTGTTTTTATTTCGAGTTCATTGGGATACTGTATATAAAATCGACATATGAATGGAAATTGTCATTGTTAATAGATTAAATGTCGATATATGTATCGAGTTGAAGGTCATGCCAATTTTGTGGAAAGAGTATTTTTGATTTCTATATTGAAGGAGAATTAGGAAATTAAAAAGAAAATCCGGGGTTACAATGCTTGTTATTGAGCTACAGTGTTCTACACATGACATTTTTGTACTTAAAATTGAGTCAAGATTTGCTTGAGTTGTTTGATGTTGTCTACACAACGTAAGCAACACAAATCAATCATTACATAAAAATATGCAAAAATCGTATCGTGACGGAATACCGATGAATCAAATTATATTGATCCATTCCTGTTTTGAGCTCATTGAAAACGAATATCAAATGGTCGCGTCTGTTTCGCTATTATTGTACATTCATTCTGAGTGTCGTTAAAATACATTGGCAATTTGTATATTACAGGCCTCTTCCCAAAGACAGATATTAAATAAACATATATACATGTGTACGTGTATGAAAAGAGATAAAATGATTACAAAAAACTTCTCGTAAGGAAAGAGTGAAACATCTTTGGCGGGGAGAGGGTTGTGAACGGTCTGCACAAAACGATAATCATGCCATGCATACTTTGATTTTTTCTGCACTATTTGTTTCATTCTGGGGTTAGTTTAAACTAGGATTAGTTTTTTTAAAATTATAAATGTATGGTCTATTATTGGTAACTTATTGTCAACAGTTTATCTAAATTATGAACTTGTACTTTTTGTCTAATACAATTGTTATTTGTTTTGCTTATAGGTCAATGCCTTAGACTTAACTTATATATTTCTACAACAATAAACAAACATAAAGTCGAATAAAGACTTTCCTTGCTGCTAGGTTACAATATGAACTTATGACTTATGAACACGTTGGAATAAAAGGAAATGAATATTTTAAACTTCGGAAATAAAGGAAAAAGATGCAGAAATTGTATCGTCATGGAATATGATTATTCAACTTTATTTATTCATTGATTCATTGAAAAAGTCGTGTCTGTTTCACTATTTTCTTGCATTCAATCTGCGTGCCATTAAAACACATGTGCAATTTGTGTACTCCTGGCCACTTCTCAACGACAGATGTTGAATAAACCTATACATTTTTACATACGTGTATCACAACAAATAAAATTATAAAAATAAGTTCTCGTCAGGTAAGACTGGAACATACTCTTGGGCGGGGTTTGGGGGTTGGGTTACATCTATCGACTTTTAGATATATCGATGACGTTTTGTCTATTAACAATGATAGCTTTCATTCATATGTCGATTTGATATATCCCTGTGAGCTCGAAATAAAGGACACCACAGAGTCGTCCACTTCTGCTTCATACTTAGATATTTTATTGAAAGTAGACATTAACGGCAAACTAACAACTCAACTGTATGACAAACGGGATGATTTCAGCTTCTCCATCGTCAACTTCCCACATTTATGTAGCAATATTCCATTATCACCTGCATATGGTGTTTATATATCTCAACTGATTCGATATACAAGAGCTTGTTCTGGGTATAGTCAGTTTTTAAATCGAGGTAAGCTGCTGACAAACAAGTTGATGGTACAGGGATTTCAACAGTCTCGATTGAAGTCAGCATTTCGCAAATTCTATGGTCGTTATAACGATCTAGTTCGTCAATACAACCTCGCATTGGGTCAAATGCTGTCTGACGTGTTTCATACCGATTGTTAAGCCGTTCTTGGCACACTGATTTTGACTGCGGATAACTCCGTTTACCTGATCAGGATATGGGGCTCACGGCGGGTGTGACCGGTCAACAGGGGATGCTTACTCCTCCTAGGCACCTGATCCCACCTCTGGTGTCCAGGGGTCCGTGTTTGCCCAACTATATATTTTGTATTGCTTGTAGGAGTTATGAGATTGATCACTGTTCGTTATCTTCACCTTGCATCTAGACATCGTAATAGCCAGTCGATAAGAACTTGTCACCTTGGATAAGAAGAGAAAATACAAAACCAAAAGAAACAGTCAAAATATGATTGAAATAGATTGAGAAATAAATCAAACATATAAATGAATAGATAAAACAATTATGACTAACTGCAGTAATGATCAGCAGATATGCGAGCGGATTTAACATCCAATTTTAATTAGATTGTTGCATTTGCCTCGATTTTAAACCTATAGAAAATTACATTCATTTTTGAGAGACAAAAATATAAACACCTCTTTTGTCATATTTCAATTGCCCCCGCCGATTTTCACACCTTCTGTACGAATGTTAATTTCAAATACCCGGATTAGCTGATCTCTATTGTGGTAAAAAAAAAAAAAAGCAGTTTGGAATTTGCATAGAATATACAAGTTATACACAGGTCGGTCTTTGCATATAATGCAGATAGTTTCGATAAACAATTTTGATGAAAATATGTTTTATTTATAAAGAGAAACTTGATCATACAAACGAATTCTTCCTATATGCAAAAAAACCCCAAAACTATCGAGGGCAGATATGTACATGTCTCTGCACTTGCTAGAAACTACTAAGGGTGATAAAATAGTATCGCATTTTCCTCTACCTGGTGGTTTTATGATAAACTGTTTTCTTTCGATTATTTGCATATTTTCACTGTTAAAAGCCAGTCTTGGAGACATTTTGAAACAACTGCTCAAATTCCCAACAATGTTTACCTGTCATACATCCCATGCCAAAATGATTTGCACGTTCTGTACGTTTCTAAGGGCGTGGTTTAAACGATCTGCACGTTTATATGGGTGTGGCTTGATCATGCACGGACTAATTCTTGCTTGAAACGATTAGCACGGAACGCTGACCGGTCTGCATGCAACGTTGAACGGTCTGCACGGAACGGTGAACGGTTTACATGGAACGCTGAACGATTTGCACGGAACGCTGAACGGTCTGTACATTCCGTTGAATGGTTTGCAAGGAACAAAACGAAACGCTTTGGTGTAGTAGCACGCTTCGGGGTATGTACATCATGTATTCTAACAATACATATACTGTAAAAAAGGTGTAAGACAAAATAATGGAAATATTGAGCTTTTTACACTTGATATTCGAAAAAAATTCATCTCAAAGGACTAAGACCATGTTCAGCTATATCGGCCCTGTGGTGTGTTAAAAAATAAAGCAGAATTAATTGAAATAAAATTGTTATCATTTGATAATATAATCTTTATACCATCGCGACGTGCCAAGATTTCCCCGCCAAAACGTCAGCTTGTGGAATTCTATACAAGACAAAACCGGTATCGGTCTGGTTTTCTGCAGAAATCTCCACTTTTTTCAAATTTAGTCATATAATTCATATAAAACACCACCTTCGATCCAGAAACTGACTGTAGACTATCAAAATCTATCAATACAAATAAATTTTGTACGAACGATTTTTTGGATCGAAAGGTGTGCTGTTGATGAATATCAACTTTGAATTAAATCGAGAGCAATCCGGAATTATTTATTTTTGTGAGAGTTGTGGGTATTTTATTAATTATGTTGCTTTGAAAAATTAAAACAACATACTTATGTGGAGTCTACATCATTTCCATGCAGAATACACCCCTATGTGGTGTTTTTATCAAAAGCTATAGAATTTTGATGCGTAAACAAACGAATCTGCTGTCCGACAAATCGGACCTTCAATGCTATAGAACGTTTTTATTTAGACGACACCAACAGAATTACTAAGATCAAAATGAAAAGAATTTATAGAACATGCATTGATATAACTAAAACTATTGTCGATATATCGAAAGTATAACGTTAACTAGGGCAAGTAAACATATAAAAGATTTTTAAAGGCGTGACGTCATAGATGTCGTGCCTTAGTGGTAGAGAGCCCGTCCTTCAATCGGGAGATCCGGGTTCAATTCCTACCCGTGTCAATATATTTTTTTTTTTATATCATACTGTTAACTACATTTTTCTTGGCGTTATTGAAAAATTAATTTCTTTCAAGACACTGAAGATGAAATTATACCTGAATACAAATAAAAATAACAATCACAGAACACCAAGAAAATATGCAAGGATTACAGATTACATTTTTAAAATTCATTGAAAAAAACCAAACCAAAATACTTTATTTTCGGACTTGATTTTATTTCAAAGAATGATCCAGCAAAAGATAATGGAAAGGAAAGTTTTTCCAATGCATCTAATGTACAGAAGAAAAGTCAGAAAAAATGTGAATCCATTAGCTATTCGTCATTTCCTGCAGAGTAAGAACTTTCTTGTTGAAACCACCACATGCTATATTGTGTAGCAAGTGTAGACATGTGTGTCAGTAAATTCACATCCAACAAAATTGTCACAATCAATCTCGGCCACTTCCTGAGACAAAGTCTCTACAGAGAATTTCAATACCTCTCGACAGAACCAGGCCTGGGGTAATGGTAATTAAATGACAACCAGTTTCAATGTAATGGGGGTGTAATGGACCATTTTTGCATTACAAGTAATGGTAATGTAATGCATACTGTACTGTACATTATTTTTCATTACATTTACACTACTTCAAATATTTGATGATATTTCGAAGATTTAGAATAATTCATTTTATTAGTGATTGACTGAAGCATTTGAAACATTGATGACAATCAAATGCAATGAATAACTTAATAGATATGTTTCCTAACATTGCTGAATATTTTGTGTTCTTATGTTAATGTATAATTAAAAATCATAATACAGAAATAATTTTTCTGCCATTTCTTTAATATCTGACAGTATGTTATGTAAATGTGTAATGTAAATTCACTCTCAAGTAATGTAATACATTATATTTCAAAATAGGAGTAATGGTAATGTGAAATTTTCTAGGTAATGTAAGGCGTTACATTGCTATGTAATTGACCTCAAGCCTGGATAGAACACCTTCTCATGCATATATGCAAGTGCCTTGGACCCAACTTGTCATTTCCTCTTTTGCAAGATTTTCAGCATTTCTTCATAGAGATCATAATTCCAACTGCAAGGTGTCCAAGATGATGAATTCAGACCTGACCAGTGTTTTTGACAATTTGATAACTTTTGACTCTACACTTTTCATCATTCAAAAAGTACATTATGACATTCATAATTCAACCTGCAGATTTTCATTTGAATCATCAAATATGAATTCTTCCAAATAATAACCCAACCCCCCCCCAAAAAAAAAAACACTTTAAAAACCTCCACAGGTATATTTCAAATGACATAGAAGTGCCATGGGTTAATAAGGGTTAAACTTTAGAGTCGACATGTTTCTTCCAAGCAATATAGTCTTGTTTGGATCCAGTTTTTCCAGTTCTGATATAACTGCCTGATTCTGTACAATGTAGGTGTCAATCTGGTCCCCCTATTGTGGGAATCTGTTTCCACATAACTGCTGTATAATCTGGTACCTTGCTATTGGCAGGCACAACAAGGAAGCTATTCCTTCAGTGATGTCCAACACTTATCCGCATGTGTCACTGATGCCACTATCATTGATGAGTAGGAATATGGATTCTTGTCAATCTGATTCATGTCACCCTTGCCATCAATTTTTGCTGTACATATTATATCATCCTGAAATTCAAATTACTCCAGTATTATATCATTATCAAAACTATATCATAAATGAAAGGTGAAGATAACAAACAGTGATCAATCTCATAACTCCTACAAGCAATACAAAATAGATAGTTGGGCAAACACGAACCCCTGTATTATAATATTCATATAAAAGTTGTACTTTCATGCCCTCATGTATTTTCATTGATACAGAATTCAGAAAAATTACATTTTTGTATTCGGTGGGAGATTGACATGTCTCCAACTAAACAATAGAGGACAGTTTAGTTACATGTACATTTCTGCATAAATAATTATATACACAAACATTTCATTTGAATTTGATTCCCCATCTAATAATTTTTGTTGTAGCTAATGTTGATATATTACATGTATCTTACTTCACAATTATCAGCAAATTCACAAAATATTTTTATCTTTCATGCTCTTTCTTGTGGTAGATGTATGGAAAAATTTAATATTCAATAATATAAAGGAGATAAGCTAACAAAAAAATATATGCTTAAATCATGGTAGTACCCATGAAATTCAACATTCTCTGAGTGATTCTATATCTAATCCCAATGCAGGCATGTAAGTTGTAAGTGTAATTGTTGAAATTAAGTTTGACATGTTTACAATTTATCTTGAAATAAGGCATATTTAAATTATAAAACCAAACTGTTCTTATGATTTTCCTGGCTTAATGGTGCTTTTAAGTATTTAAAAGTTATTGAATGTAAAAATCATTCCGACTTTTCTAATCCATGTTTCTGCGTAAGGCCAAAAAATATATATATGTTAATTGGTTTCCACTTTCCCGACTACCCTAATTAAAAATTTCTGTTGACCCTAACACAATTTTTTCTATTCTCACAGATTTGGCAAATGTCATCACTACAACAAGAATATATTTATTGACTAATATGAAGTTATTTATTATGCACTAATACCAGACAGATTCCAAACCACAGAAACAGTTTTTGTTTACAGTAAATTGAAGAAATGTATCGATTCATCATATAACTTTTATTTGATTACTAAATAATCACTAAGTTAAGTTTAAACATAGTAGAATACTCATTCGAAAATTATTCAACCTTTAACCCCCCACAGGCCTACATGTTACCCCAGAGACATATACCATTATGGAAATATACATCTATATACAATTATATGTCTCTTTAACCTATACAAATACTTTTTAGACCATACAATGATACATGGAAAGTTCAAAGTGTGAAGTGAGTCAAACATCATGTAAGAAAATTCAAATAGACCCGAGAAGGTCATGCACTTGGAATTGAAAATGGCATGATCGTGAAACAGCTGATTTTTCTGATCAGCTGATATACATACAATTTTAAATCTTAACAATATATAATTATAATAGATAAACAATAAATATATGTTGACAACAGTTAACAGCTTTGTTGTGGGATTTCCAACAGCCCAATGCGTGAATATTATGTGTTTGTCAACACACCACAGGCGCACCATACTATTCGTTCCATGCGACTTGTTTATTATTTTTAAGAGCAATTGGTACACCTATTTGGTTATACAGTTTAACGAGTAGAGGTGAAGTATATTCATATTTCTAAAACTTACGTTGAAATGAGATGAGTACATCCTCTGCAACTTCCACGAACAGCACAAACAGGCTAACGGCGCGGCGTGTGAAAATGGCCGAATGAAGGCAGGATTGAAAAATATGGTGTGCCATTCGGGCTATAAGTAAAATAACCTTATTGCGTATTTTGAAAGAAAATTTCTTTTTCAAGATCTTATTATATATTAAACAGCTCATTGCATAATTATGTTTTACAATACGTTACCACTTCTAACAATATATAGCGACGTTGTATGACGCAATCTTACAAAGTAGAGCAAATTATAGGATTTATACTAGTAATGTAAACCTAAAAATAGTGTTCTTTCACGAACTCTACATATAGAAACCAGTACATTATAGGAAAAGAACATGTTAGAGAATATTTCTAACAAAAAATTATTCACTTTGGACGTTAGGCCGAATTTTGATAAACATGGTCTTAGTCCTTTAAAAGTTTAAAAGGACATATTAGGAGTAATATCAATTTCTATACAATTTTCAGTCTTGCCTTAAAATCTAAAACGGAACTAAGAAAAGTGGGAGTTAGAGATAAATTTTTCAAAAATCATTGTCGAAATTACTGAATATTTATACAATATTTTTAGTAAATTAATTCAAAATTAAAAAAACAAAAATCGGTGCAATGTTTAGAAAGCATATCAACCAAATTTGATAAATTATAACATTTGAACTAGTTCCAAGTCTCAACTACTTGTATTATAAATCATAAAACTGAAATAGACGTATAGGAGTCTAAAAATAGAAGATACATTGCATGAAACAGACACTGTAATATGTAGATCTATAATTTTTGATTGATCGATCCTTTCGCCACAAAATATAGTCCCTGCCAAACCCTTTCAAAATTTGAATTGACAAATGTTTTTCCCACTGGATAGGGTTCAGTAATAGATATATGTTATAATACGTTTGCACTAATGGAATCAGTATTGAACCAGTAAACACTTAGTTGTAGCATCAAGCACAGTTGTGCTCAAAAGTGCAGGAGCTAACTTCCTTAAACGAATATAATCCTGTATGTTGTGACGTACTCTTTTATTGTGACGTCATATAATGTGAAGTACACGGAGATACATTTATGTGCAGCTCTGATTTTCCTCGGGAAGCTCTATCTAGGCTACTGAGCGAGGCAAATGTTGCCAGCACTGTTGAATATCTACCATTTCAGATTTTTAGTTTTGTAATGTTTATTATCTTACATGAAGGAATTGATTAACACTGAAACTATTGTGTGATATTTGTTGTTGTACACCGGCTGCTACATGTAGAGGCTCGGTAGGCTATCTTATGAAAAGTGTCGAATGGTTGGACTGATTGTGATTTCCAACTTTAAGAATATAGCAATACAAATATTCTATAGTTAATAATGGTGCAAAATATTGTTGTAATAACATACTTGGCTAAGATACAATTCACGAAGACAATGTCTAAAACTCAAACTAAAACCAGATTAATCTTTGAGAACCTGCTTTAAATGTAGGGAGCTAACCGAAAAGAATATTTACACGCCTGATTGGTTAAGCAAAGATACTTTTTCATACCATTCTGTGTTTCTCCTTTCCGTCTTCCCTGTATACTTGTGTTGAATGACTAAAAAGTAAATGTTTACCGAGATTATAGTTACATATCACAATACACGTACCGGTTGGTGTTAAACACTGGTTTCAACACGTTACTTACTTCATTCCACACAATTTCTTTCACGACTACTCTTCTTTTGAATCCACATTTTGGGCAATGTATGCAGTCTCTATCCATATCTGACTCTGCTATGAAGTGTGAAAGAGGCTCATTCATCTTTCCAAAAACAGTTTTCTTGCACATGTAGCCAATGTCGTACTTGCAGTTTACCAATTTCCCTGCCAAGTGATCGATTACGTGTGTCACATGTTCCCGAACCATCAGATAATCAACTGTAGCTGATTCAGCAAGATCAAGGAGTTGAATCACAATCTTGTTGTTACTGTACATACCAATCAAAACTTTGGTTCCATTGACATAGAAGAGAGTAGCCGATTGATAGATGCACAGATATTCCATTTTGACAATTTCCCATCTTAACTGATTACTACAAGCAGCAATAAGCCGATGAAAGAAGTCTTTTGGGAGATAATGAAACTGGAAACACAGAATAGACGAATTCTGTAAGTTTTCAAATTCCTCTGTGGGGAATGTTTGCTTATTCATGCATGGGCAATGCCATGTATTTGACTGTTTCGAGTTATTTGCCGGTTCTAGTGATACCTCAGTCATCAGGTTTAACCTTATCATGTAGGAAATTATTTCCTCTTTTCTTGAAATGTACATTTTGCCGTCCTTACGGCGTTTCCAAATTGCTAACAACAGAGAACGAGTCAGCAGACCTGTTTCGTTAAACGATTTCCAGTCCACGTATAATTTGTGAGGGATATCTAAACTGGCGTGATCATCATCGGTGATGACATGTTTGAAAGCATCAACAAACCACTGGACATCTAGAATAACAAAGTGTCTGAGATTTTCCTCATGAAAAAAAAGTACAACTCCTATGTTATGAAGATATTGTAATGGCCTTACGATATCGTCATAGCTTTCAATCCCAACATTTCTTGCAACGCAAATTTCCAAAAATTCTCGAATCAAGATTATTTTTCTTCTCTTTATTTTCCTTATTTCATTTTCAATGTGGAACCAGCACATTGGAATATTTTTCCCCCAATTTGGAAGTGTCTGAACAACTTTTCTTATGCATTCCTCAATTTCTCGAAGATTTCCACCAAAACTTGTACAGAATGCATTTCCATAATCAACGTGGGCGCTGAACTTTGGTAATTTGTCTCGAAGGTCACAAAAATATTCTTTTACATCCTAAAACAAAAACCAATTTTCAACAAAGATGCGCATGAAGATCAAAATGTTTCTCATACCCAACATTGTTACCGAAATAAATTCACATATTTGGATTGAGTCATTCAATTTCATATTACCCTTCCATCCAATAATAATTAGTTTTAAGGCTGTTACACACACAATTAAGAATACTATACTTGGTATACATCATTTGTCTCCTAGCTATTGCATTTCTGATTTAGAATATCAATTATTTCTGTGGCACTATTCTAAACATCGTTATGATTTCATAAGTTGTACATAAAGAACGGACTACCAATTGGTATGAAACACGTCGACCCAATAACAATCTGTATTTGCAAATTAGATCATTGTAACGACCCCAGAATTTGAGAAATGTTGATTTTAAACGAATCATTAAAAGTTAAAATGGTGGGACGAGACTTGGAGAGGTAGACCCTTCTCTCGCTGCCCACTGACGAAAACAAACGCGGTTACTCGTACTCGTGGGGGGGGGGGGGGGATTGTAATAGCCTAAAACCTAACATATATACTTTGCATTACTTTAAGTTAAAAGTTTTTAACGTTCCGCTGTTTGTGATGTAACGTCGCTATGTTACTAAATGTAAAGCTTCTGAAGATTTGAAATGAAAGCGCTAAAGCTTTACTAAACGTCTTCGTGTATCTTTTCATTTTTTACCTATATATATATATATATATATATATATATATATATATATATATATATGCATTCGTTTTATCATTATTGTAAAATACACTATAACACTAATGATATATGTATTTACTTATTCGTATAAATTTCAAACAAATCATGGACTCAATTTGTCCCATTAATGACTTGAAATTTATTTTTCTCATGCGTTTGTATAATTTTTATATTTTTCTCGTTTGGGCGATGTAATCTACATGTAGATCATTTATAAAGAATCATTAATATTATTGATATTGTACTTTATAACAAGGGATCGGAACCACAAGGATCCGATAATGACCCATCCCTTTTCTGTGTATACATATAGGCCTAGTTTGTATATTTAATTTCTAACGATCTTCATAAAGCTACAGTAACGTTCCACATGCAAAATTCGACCCCTCTCCCATTTCCAAATCATGCTATCATATTTTCCTAAAACATTGTACAGGGCTCGAAATTGCGAGTACATTTAGAAAACAGTGAGTAAAAATAGTGGGCACTCGAAAATCTTAGCGAGTGGTGATTTACAAACCATGATCGTATCGTATCCGTTTTATACGGTGATGTGCTATTCGCTTTTCTTCAACTTGCACTCAGAATCATACAAACGCTTACATAAACAACTGATTTCAATAACCGTTTCTATCCGGATTTTTATTTTTTTATTTTTTCTTTAGAAACTCGGCATCAAACAAATGCTTTAGAGGTCGGACATCGCGTTATGATGAGAAATATAGACATGTGCTACGAGTCCTGTTCACTTATAGGGGAGACTAAATTGAATTTCAAGTATGAGGTTTTTCTAAAACGAAATTGGAGTATATGTTTTACAAAGTCTTCCGGTAGTCAATTTTATCAGAATTTCCTATCTACATGAATGCATTCTCTGGTTGTAGTGATGACACGAGTGCACTGCTCACCGTGTAGACGATTATCAAAAAAGTTCATGGGACTCGTGATCGTGCTGCTTATAAACCATGAGTCTGGGATTCGCTTTGAAAAATCACTAGTGACACCCCTGATGTGGCGTGAAATTGGAAGACTTTAGATTTAGACAGGTCTGCGTTAAAATGCAGGTTGTGGATTAGAGGTGTGATGGTCAAGAGACCTAAACATTGCACCATGTGACTTACGTAACTTAGTGCCTTGTCCAAACGACGCCTGTTGACCCAAAAAGCTCAGTAATGATGGCGAAAATAATTGATTTTAAAAAAGCATGAAAAAAGAGCACTGCTTCATTATTTTTATTTTAGCTTGTAGGTTTTCATTTTAGCCTGTAGAATTTTTACCCACAGGCTAAAATTAGTCTGTGGTAGAAAAAAGTTAATTTCGACTCCTGTTGTAATGTGCATGTATTGTGCAGTTAGTCAGTTGTATTGATCCATTGGGGAAAATAGCCGAGTACATCGAATCGCAACTTCTCGGATTTAATTCAATAAAGAAACTTAATTTCTGAACGTGTCTATGAGAATTACTCTAATTCTGTCTAATGTTAAATATACATGTACACTAACATATAGCAATATCTCCCCCTTCTTCCTATTACTTTTCTAACAACTGTTTTCGTTATTATTACATGTAAAGTTTGATATATCGATTAACACCCCCTCCTCACTTTTTTCAAATATGAATTCATTGCTTTTCATTTATTTTGGCAGATTGGTCAAAGGGGTCAAGCCCGTTTTGGGTCCGAACTTTGTGATACAATGAATATAAATTTACTATATTTATGGGATCACAGAGTCAGGGCCCAAAACGGGCTTAGCCCCTGTGAGACTGGCATTTCTGTGGTTATGCGTAACAAAGAAGGATAACTCTATTTGATTTCTGATTCGAGCTCGGATTGTATATCGAGTATTCTTGTGCAAAAGCAGATGCAGGTCATTGCGATTGTTTTCTTCAAAAGTATACACAAACTCAGTCAGGTAAATACTACCACAAAATGATTTTAAGCAGGACCAGCATGGCGGCCATACTGTTCATTTATGATAGCCCTAGACCACTTGTGGTTAAGATCAATATTGATCGTAAATCTCAAGTCGGAATGTTTAGTGAAACAGCCGTACGTGCTACGTTCACGATTAAGTCTACGTTTACGTTCTACGATAGTTTAGTGAAACGGCCGCCAGGCTGCATTCGATATTCTCAGAAGTGCGTGGCAGACAAAGAAAATTACAGACAAGCAGGCTCAATCACACACATGATGACACAGGACATGTGCAGTACTGTACATAGCTGCACAGTTTCAGACGCGAGGGGAGAATGGAAGAATGTTAGAGATGTAGTACCCGAATTTGTAAGCTTTTCAACATACAGAACATTTTTTTAATATAAAAATAAGATCTATAAACTAAGTATGCGATCTTGCCGATCCCGCCTAGTCGGTCCTAAGCAAATCTCGCTCCTAACGTTCAATGTATCATTATTGAAGCATCATTTTGATTAAAAAATGAAATCTGTATCATTGTTTTTAAAAATTGCAAACGTATACAACGCATTTAATTGATTAAAAAGAATTCAAAAGAAAAGGGGGTTTCTGCCATCTAGAGAACTTTGATGAGCCGTTCATGTACAAATTAGTTAAAACATAAGATCATTTTGGCGACTATGTATACATGTATTGATATGTTTCTATTGGGCTACTGCATCGATAATTTGTTTCTTGTTGATTTTGTTGATAATTTTATTTTAATTATTCCTTGAAAGTGTAATTGTGAAAAAGTTTTGATAATGTTAAATTTGTTTACAGGGTATTGAAAATGTATAGTTTAAAAACCTGATTAGAATTTCAGTATATATTTCATAAACAGTAATTTATGCACAATCAAATTCATATATAACATTCTGCATAAGAATTCTTTTAGAGTAACAATTTGTTGAGCAAGGCATTAAAAATAATCTCTGGCTAGACAAAAATTAGAGTTAGTTGAAGTTGGTGTATTAGCAGTCTGGTGGTAAACCCAATAGTATCTAAAATATTCTATTGTTAATAATTTCATAATTTTGACAGAAATTGAGTTCCAATGTTTGCTTTTTAACCACATCCATAATGACAATTTGATAACCAAAGTGAGAGGGATGAGTCATGCTATCATCATTTGAGGAACCATACCAGGAAGTGCAGATTTCTTCCTCATGGCCACATAGACGGTGACTGTAAAAACTGGTCTCTAGATAAAAACTCAAGTACTTTGTATTTGAAGATATGGATACGTACAAAGAAGGGAAGATGTCTATCAATTTGGGGGTCAGAAGGTCAAAAATCAAGGTCACAGTGCATGGAAATTAGATAATGCTGATGCGGGGGTATATGTTTTACACATTCTTTAGTTATCAATGAATTATTATTGTATATATGTACATATTGTTTATGTTTTCTGACTATTTATCATATAATGAAATAAATATATCGAATTTGAAAATATGAATTGAAGAATACATATTTTATAACAAATCATATATTGTTATTGTTTAGAAAGTATGCCAGTGTAAGAAGGGGGTGGGGTACACAAAATGGTTCAAATCTTTGTTCCAATGTACACTACCCCACATATTTTTTTCCATTTAAATTAAGCAAAATTATAATTCAAATCTACACTAGCAATTTCAGAAAAAGTTTGATACAGATATTCTCCCTAGGCTGAATTTTTTTTTATGAAATGGGTCTTCAAATTTGTGTGATATTTCATCCAATTATGTTAATTAATCTACGATATTTTTTGTAGAATTGGTGATATAGTTTATGTAAAAGTTATTGAAATAATCATTTATGCTTAATTCTTTTAAAATAAAGAAAATTAAGATTATTCTGTCCTTAATATTTGTTTTATAGTGCATTTCTTGTGCAAAATGGTGATTTTCATGAAAAATTTAGTTTCAACAAATGGACAACCTTGAGGGGATGCAATTCTTTAAAGTCCGCACTAACATACTATTTTTCCGTTTTAAATGTCTTTCTGATAAAGATGCACTGGACGTAGTTTCTGTACCAAAACGTTTGATAATTTGAATTGTAAATATTCTAGTGTTGTGTACGCCATTGAGTGTAACCTGTGTGGCTTAATTTATGTACCAGAAACCAAGGGTTCCCGCCTTTGGTGTGTCCAGGAGTCCGTGTTTGCCCAACTATTTATTTTGCATTACTTATAGGAGTTATGAGATTGATCACTGTTCGTTATTTTCACCATTCATTTAACCATCGAGGCTTCTATATCTGCTGGTGGACAGTCTGTCCCCGAGGATACTTGTTGCTTGATATATTTGAGGTAGGAAATTTGACTAGTCCACGAGGAAATAACGTGAATGTGTTGGTACTCTTTCCCAATACTCAAAGACGGAAACGTAGTCGTGAACATCGTTCATATAAAAGACCAAGTATAAATGATGTCACATTTGATTCACTTTTGCCTTACGTCAACAGACAATTAGGTCCACATCAGATTCGTACAAAACTTTGCTCTGTTCCATTGCGAGTTTTACATACGTTATTTGAAGAAGCTATGGCTAGTCTATACTTGGATTTTTCAACACCTGAATATAGACTGAGCTCTATGATTATGGATGTTGCCTATCACAGGCTCTTTAAACCAGCACGGGTCATGGATGATATTCCTTCCAAATCATGCCGCCAGTTCCTTAAGCTCCAATTTACAAACAAAGGAATGTATGCCGTCAACATAAGCAACATTCTTCGTCATAAAAGGGTTCAGTCGTGTATTCCAACTTATTTCAAGGTCAAGTATACACTCTGTATTTCCTACAGCTATACGTCTACTATTGCATCCAAACTTTTTAGTTATAAACAAACTTTGCAGTGCTTAGATATAGACCTACGTGTTCTTGTTCATCATCTTCTTTCAACTATAGTCCAATTGGACATGTTATTACTGGTGATGTTGATATAGTTGAAAATGAGGACCTCAAATCACTTATTCTAAAAGGTCATAAATACGGAGAACCTCAGTCTTTTAATTGGCCACAGAGATTCATCTCTATTATGAATTCTGCCGAAGATTATGCCAGACAATGGGCTAAATATGAAAAAGAAGAACTTGATACATTGTCAGAATGGATTAAAAGCGTAAGTGGAATATTAAAATCCCGCAGTAGAAATCTTAAAACAAAAGTACGTGCCATCTATCCCTCTGTGTTTAGTAAACCAGAAGTGATGAAAAAATTAGAAAGGTTACATGAGGAATATGTTTTGATTCCAGCTGACAAAGCTAGTAGCAACATTGTCTTTGTTTATACGGTTCATTCTTACAGCTGTATTTTAAAAGAAATTGGCATTAAATCCACTTTTGGTAATTGTACTTAAACTCCAACTTCCCTTTCAAAAGATGACATTCTTCAAAACCATGTTTCAGTTTTAGACACATTTAATATCAACTCCACTGTATGACTAACGGGATGATTTCAGCTTCTTCATCGTCAACTTCCCGTATTTATGTAGCAATATTCCATTATCACCTGCATATGTTGTATATATATCTCAACTGATTCGATACGCAAGAGCTTGTTCTGAGTATGGTCAGTTTTTAAATCGAGGCAAGGTACTGTCAAACAAGTTGATGGTACAGGGGTTTCAACAGTCTCGATTGAAGTCAGCATTTCGCAAATTCTATGGTCGTAATAACGATCTAGTTCGTCAATACAACCTATCATTGGGTCATATGCTGTCTGATGTGTTTCATACCGATTGTTAGGCCGTTCTTGGCACATTGATAAGCGACCGGTAATGTGAACGAGGAACTTCTGAGATTAATTGTGCGTAGAATCAGATTGGTATTAAAGAAAGTATTTTAGGAAAAACCAAAAATATGAATATTTCCGTGTCCCATTTTTATCGAAGAAGCAACGGTCTCAGATGTCAAAATACCTACTGTTTAATTTATAGTGAGGAATGGTTGTGTAACGTGTATTGTTGATTTGGGAAAACAGTTTTGCGCTTTCATATTTGCTAAAATGTTCTTTGAAATGTTGATAAATTCACATTTCATTTATATCACTTCTTCGTGTTGTGACATCATGTTCCTAAAGTTATTCCGTCACGAATCAGTTAATATTTTCGTAAGGAGTAAAGATAGGGGCTTGGTTGAGCATTTACTGAGTCCCATAATGTATCTCTATTTGTAAGGGATTTGTGTAGTTTTGGAATAAGGCATTACTACGTTAACCCTTTTTCATTGGTTTCGTTTACTGGGATATAAATAAAACTGAAAGACTATCTTTAAGAATTTCTTCTTTGGAAAGGGAACTGGGAATGCAAGTTGGAATACCAAAAGTGATATTAAAGTAATGTTTGTTTGATTTACAGTTGTAAGAATGAGTCATGAAGAAAATGTTACAAGGTTTGTCAGCTGGAATCCTCCCTCATGTAACTTAATTCGTTTATCGCTGCTGGTTTAATAAACACAGAATATATGTTATGCAATTTTGTTTTAATGTCTATAATGCGAAAATTTGATGTCCCCTTTACACGTTTTATCCATTCTGACAAGGTGCATATTTTTGTTCATGTGTAGCTCATCTTCTGGTATAATTTTCGTACGAACTATTTACAACACATGCTATGTAGCGATCGAAAAAAGGTGTGCGATGCCAGATATATTCCTTTTATAAATGTTGAGGACTCAATGTCAATAGATTCATCGGAAACAATATAACGCACTATATATTATTAATGTTAAGCATTTTATCTCGTGATCCCGTAAGTCTTTAATTAGCTGTGAACCTTCTGAGTAAGTCATTTTATTGCTCTTCTTCCTACAAGATCTAGTTACAGCCTTAAACCCTACCGTTTTGCTTTTTCCTTCTCCATGTGTGGCTACAAGAATGAGAGGTGATTTTCTCATAGATGTATCATCTTCTGCCTTAACTCCAGATGCGATTCCAACAGTATGCGATAAAATTGACTGCAGCCAGTACTCTATAAACTCTACAATAATTAAAGTAAGACGATTTGGCCATATATTAAGAATTGTTTCCTCCTTCATATTCATACTATCCCATCTCAATTTTTTTCATAACTAGATCCTAACTACCGGATATAATTATGACGTACTTCCTGAAAGTAATACCACCACATATCAACCGAAGTGCCGATCCACACTTGCAAACGGGTTTCACCGTTTGAAATTCACCCAGTCATAATTGCATCGTAAAAGTGATAATTCTATCACGGTAGAATTCGTCAAGTCTTCAATTTACCCTACAACGACGAAGGTGAAATGACGAAGGGAAAACGGGGGCAAAGATTCTCATTTATACTGACTTTATGGTCATTTAGACTCTGTATATTGCATCTCTGTGATCTTTTTCGATCACTACATCTCCATTTGCGTTTAAATCGATTGATCATTAAAGGCAATTGACTTTCCTTGAAATTTTCTAGGTGTGAATGGGCGCGTTTCTCAAAAGGTCAGGCATTAGCAAGATCAGTAAAAATTAGATTTGTCTAACTTATGTCATATCAGAAATTTGGATTTGCCAGAAAATCGGATTAAAGGCCCATCCTCATCATTGCCGAGATCTGAGGGGATAATGAGAGCTTTATAAACAAACATCTAAAAAAAAAAAACAACACCCCCTTGAAATATTTGTCGATCCAATCCGACAGTAATTGAATTGGGGTATAGCCAGAAAAGGGTAAGTTGTAATGTATTTGGCAATCCCATAATCAATTGAATGTAAAACAAAATTTCTTTTCTTTACATCTGAAAACCTTCAGAGAGAAAGGAGAGGGCAAACGTGGTTCGTAGCTCAATGAAACATGATTATATTGATCATAAACAGGAGATGGTGATGGTTAGACATTGCACTTACATTAAAACTTCAGATCGTTCAATTTGGAATAACAAAGGAACAGAACAAATAGCCTTCTAAGAACTTCTTCCAATTGACTTCCAATGAGATATGATTTCATAGCACACATACAAAACTGACTCCTATGATTCCCATTAGATATTCGCATGACTTTCATATACATTTGTGTGATAAGAATCATGACATTCACACGAAATATTTACATATCTTGCATACAACATAGTTGATAAGGAAGTTATCTGGATATAATATTAATATTGGTTTCAAGACTTATGATGATAAAGCAAGAGAGGACTTGTGCTTTTGATCAGAATTAGAATAGCACTGTTACATGAAATTAACGTGTATATATTTATGTTATTTATCAGTTCTGTATACAAAATAATGTTTTATAAGCTCCGTTGCATGATTTTTGAACAAAAACTAATACAAACAGAAATAATGCGAGCCATTTTCCCTATGTATCTATAAATTATCTAAAGTTTTAGTGCGCTTATGCGGGTTGCAGCTAGTAGTAGTTTAAAGAATCTGCTAATTACATTACCTAGGTAGGTCCACTTGCTATACACTGATCCCTTTATTCTATTCTTTGGATCCGAAGGTTCACTATCGTTGTACACAACATCATTTAACTTCTTTGTGATATCTATCACTAAAATGTAGAAATTGTTTGGAGAAAAGTATATGTGATGGCAGGCATAGTACGCAAATTGTCCGGCAAAATCAAAGAATGATACTACTTTTCTATTCTTGTCTTTGTACGACTCTGAGAGAGTTTGAACTGTGATGTCATATTCAGAAACGTCAGTTTCATCAAACTGAAGACGACCAAAGTCAATAACTTCTACACTATCATCATCATCATTATTTTCTTCTTCTTGGACCACATATGTACTGGTTGGAGATTTCATATCTTGTTTATGATTTTCATTCATCTTGCCATCATAACTAATGGTCTCGGTCTGTGAGTTCTCTAACTGAATAGTGTCTAAGTCTAACAAATCAGTATTAATGTGTCTGTGTCCATCATTTTCTTCTCTCGCAAAACTCTGGCTTTCGACGTCTTCTGCAATTTGAATATAAGGCTTCTCCTCACTTCTAAAGTTGGAAAGGAGACTTGGTATATTTTGGTCTGATGTGCCTGAAAGTAAATACACATATACCTAATTAGTGAATACGATAGTTCAATTAACTGCCAATTCTTGGGTTAAATTTGTTGTATATGCTCCAGTCTTGCAATGTGTTTCAACAAAACACATTGGTGATACAATATTCAGGTGTACTTGTAAATTACATGATGCATGACTTTTAACATGGCTATGAAAGTAAGGAAATGAAATCCCAATAACACGCTCTATGACCTCAGGTTTTTCTTTTCTATTTCATAAATCCCCTTCAATGTAGAAATTTAGAATGATCATTAAAAAATTGAATGCTACAAAACGCAGGTGTAAACATAATTGGGAGAACATTATATCTGAGAATTCTGATGCATATCGCCATGTATATGTAGTGAAATGTACGGAACGTCAAATGAATTTAATATGAGAAAATATGTTCAATTGATGTATGTAATAAACTAATTGCAGCTGACCTCTTCAAAATTCGCTATATTTACTTACTACATATAATGATTGAATTAATGGAGATATAATTCAAATAATGTGTGCAATATAAATGCTATTGTGAATTGAATCAATCACAAACAAGAAATGTTTGTAAAACATATATTCCCCCTTGAAGCGAAATTTGAAAGGACTATACACATGTATTATTTCATTGCAAGTAGGCTAAAACAATTCAAGATATGGAACTGACAATATTCCCTAATGTCTAGAGTGAATTCACCATTGACCTTTAGCCATGTTTGCTAAGAAATGAATAAAGAACTTCTCCTTAGGATGTACCAGTGTATTAAGTTTAGTGTCAATCAAACAAACGATTCTTAAAATATGAAAAACAATATATTACTATATCTAGTTTGATCCTTGCCATTTCCCCATATGAACCCAAAATCAATATGATTCATTTACCAATGTACTAAGTTTCATGTCTATTAAGCAAAATGCATTTATTTCAACCAATAGTGCAACCATTGAATCCATGATAGTTTGAAATTCAATTAGAATCAATTCATGTCACTTAGAAGTCTGTTATCATTTCTATGATTAACAAATTATTAATTCTTTTTAAACTTGAGTGAAGGGACTCTCACATGTACTTATGAATTATATTAATGTGTAAATGTTAAAGATTGATGGTGTGGATTTTAGAGATAAAAGTGTGCATATTACAGATTAAAAGTGTAAAATTTAAAGCTTAAGCTATACCTTTTACAATTTGAAGTGTGCAAAATAAAAAAAAGGCATTGTGTCATTAATACGCTTCAGTACCTCACACAATATGACAATGCTGGGGAAATTGTGTACATTCGTAGCAGTAAAGCGGATACAAGCGGTGTACTTCGGTCATATGCAAACATTATACTCGGTAACTTCAATGCAGTCATATTATTTGATTAATTGATTGACTGATTATTGCTCAACGTTAGTCTTGATAATTTTTCACTCATATGTAGACGTCACCATTGCCGATGAAGGACTGCAAAATTTAGGTCTATACTCGACGTTAATGGCCTTTGAGCAGGAAGGGATCCTTATATCGTGACACACCTGCTGTGATATGGGACCTCAGTTTCTGCGGTATCATCCGAAGGACCATCCCATTTAATCACCTCTTACGACAAACAAGGGGTATCTAACCCAGATCCTTACTGTGTCATATGATTTAATCATCATTAATGAAATGTGTGGTGATACCAAGTTAAACAGAAACGGTTTTATAAGGATGTGTACAGCAAAGAACCTGGGTGTCGTTAAGAAGTCAAAAAGAGACACACGAGTGCTAAAACAATTACTAATCGCTCGCAGCCGCGCAAGCTATCTTTTTTTAAAAGTATAACCTTTTCCCTAATATGATTAAAACTTATTTTACCTATAATAGTTCATAAGAAGCCTATTTTTTTTCAAAATTGCTTGCAAGTATCGATATCGTTGAGTCTGTAACAAATTCCCGAGCCGATTTTCGAGAACGATACCCGACCAGTCACTGTCTCAGTAGTTAGGAAGTTCACTTTCCAGACGAAAGGTCGTGGGTTCAGATGTAAAAAAGACGATAGCTGGTCCTACTGTTTAACACTTGACATGTAGATGTGAGATTTGCATTCGGATATGAATTGAACATAAGATGTTTCGTGTAGCGGCAGGCGTTGGCAGAAGAAAGAACCTTCACTACCACGGCTCTGAGCGCCACGTAAAGGCCAACTGGTGACGTCTCGATCGAATGAGTGAAAACTTCCCGAATGATCAAAATTGGTACCGTATAAGTTTTACATCTTAAAAGAAACATGCAAAAAAAATTCAAAAATCAAACAAAAGGAGCGAAAGTAATAAGATCCTTCTAATTGATTCGTAATAGAGAGTGACAAATTAATCACTGTTCGTTATCGTCACTTTTCATAGAATACAAATATTACCTTTCATAGAATACAGATAGTACCTTTCATAGAAGACAAATATTACAACATGTTACAATTATAATATTGGTCAATAAGTGATCAACTAAATAAACATGTACAACATACCTTCTAGTCTCCCTTGATCTATAGCGAACACATTCATATGGACATCTATTCCTCTGGTCGATGCAGGATCTGGTGCACTTTCTCCTTTTAGTCTGAGCAAAAGACTGGTTTTTCCTGCTCCCTGACATCCAACTAACATTCCTCTAGCACAGTAGACCACATGTTCACCACCTTTCAGATCATCAAGATATTTTGAAACTCCCTCTCTTCCTAAACTGAGAATACCCTTTGGAATGCTCACTTTAAATGAAAATTAATAATATAACAGAATACCAATCCCATAGTATTGTCAATATTTTATCATGATTAACATTTGTAGTTTTGAAATCATTCATGGAATCGATACCATTTCTCAGCTTACTTGTACATGAAAATGAGTAAACTTGTAAAAATAAGTTCATGTGTTCTTATTCTATTCCGGATAGTTGGACATTCAGGAGACTAACGTGAATTATTCATTTTATATCAAAAGTTTAATAAAACTAATGTTGTTATTAGGGATATACATGTACTCATATGGAGACGTCACTGTTGCTGGTTATGGACTGCAAAATTCAAGTTTATGATCGTTGCTTACAGCCGTTTAGCAGAAAGGGAAATATTTAAATCACAAGCAAAATGTATTTTATGTTCTTGTCTAATCAGATACATATGTGACTATGCAGTTGTGTTAAGTAGGGCCATAGAAATATGTCAGGAAAAAAGCGTTAATAAACAGATCAATTTGTGACAAATTCTGTAAACACAACCCTTTTATACAAAAACAATATGTATATATCATTAAGTGCATATTGACCTCTTAAACATTTTTCACCAGACCGACAGTCTCTACATCAATTCTGTATCACGTGATCAAACAACAAGATAAAAACGTCTCGTGTATGTATGAATCGTTGAATTGGCACGATATCCAGATATCAATGCAAGTTGAAGTTAATATAAATTCAAAGCATATTAATTTCTTAATTTGAAAAGTGCTGAGAGCAAGTTTATTGTGACTTGTAACATGTCTAATATTTGTATTGAATATGCAAGATGCAGCGAGTTTTGCACATACGAAGTTGAATCTAGCCTGAAAAACATATTTTCTGTTGAAGCCAGAAGTTGCTCCCCTAACTTTCCTTTGGCACTGAAGGTCACATGTCACATAAATCAAACATCTTTCACTTAAAAACCTCGGGGTGTCGTGCCGATGATGAAATTCTTATGTACGGAAACCCTGTTTATGCAAATGAGTCCATTGTGAAAGTAACTATACGTGTAGATTAGGGGCGATGTCAAGATCATAATATAATATGGATATTACTTTAGCATGTATGCTATATAAAGAAGAAATTGAAACTTTTTCAATATCAGAGAATTAATATAACCCATTTGACAGAAACTTTTACGCGATTGCAGTTTACCGTTTGACAGCGGTGGTAAATAACGAAACAATATTTTGACATTTCCAACCACAAAAGGACGGTAGATATGTACGTCATGACCTTCGTCATGACGTAATTTTTATTGTGACGTCGAGCAATATGCCAGTGCGGTAAAGTATATTCATGTACAGTACTGGTATTAAAATTTTTATGGGGAAAGCCTTAACTCAACCACGTAAATGTTTTATATGATGATGCCTGCATATATGATGATGCCTGCATATATTATTTGATCAATCTTCAACCTGCACTAACTGGTGATGCATGCATATTGATGTAAGTAATCATGTCCCTATTGTTATTGACAGGAATTTTTTTTAACGATTTTTCCTATATATTTCCATGTTAGATGTTGATCCCCTATTGTTACCTTACCCTACCCTCGAGGCCAGTATATGAAGAAATTCAAATCTACGCTATGTCAGAAAGCATTCATGTAAATTTCAACTTTTCTGATCCAGTGGATCTATTTGTGTCTTATCCGTCGTTTGAACAAACTCGAATCCCCTTCACCAACGAATGCTTTGTTGCAAGTTTGATTGAAATTGGTCCAGTTGGAGAATAATTTGAAATATCAAAGAACGGCGGACGACGACGGACAAATCAGATAGCAATAGGTTACCATAGTAACAAAATTGTGCATGTATGCTATACTGCAACTTACATTCATCCTCTATTATTTGATGACAGGTCTGGTCGTCAATTGTGGTGTTAGAGAGAATGTTGAATCTTAGTCGTTTTACAAGAACCTTGAATTGTTCGGAATTCAGTACACAGCATATTTCATCTTGTCTCTTTCTGTAACCAGGTGAACGACAAAATCTTTCAACGCCAAAAGGGTGAGCGTGTTCTAGAAAGAAATCTACAAAATGGTCCCTTGTCATGAAAGACTGAAAAATATATTCAGGGGAATGCAATTTAAATCCATTGTTCTCACTTCCAATGAAATGATTTAGATCCAAACTTTCTAAAATAGCAAGTGCACTTTCTCTAAGATTCTCATTAGTATCTCCAAAGCAAAGGTTTGATGATAATTTGAGCTTTTCTTCCCACTGCTGATCTTCTCCACCTTTGCGAAGACAGAATCCATCCAGGAGCAGAAATGATAGCAAGATGCTTTGAGAATCCTTTGAAGTGCATCGTATTTCATCTGTAGAATAAAAGCCAAAAATTTACAAACCATTACTAGATACATCTTGATTGAGCAATGAAATGTTAAGCATATCTATTGATAGATGGTAATAACAAACGTTTATATAGACATTTCAAAAATCATATCAATTATTACTATTCTGTGCATATTATGTAAGAACTAAAGGTCAATTGGCCTTATCAGCCACCTTATTATTATGAGCCGATCTGCATATGATTGATTTTATATTGTTTAACGTCCTATTCGAAAATATTTTAGTCAAATGGGGAAGTCACCATTGCCGGTGAAGGGCTACAAAAGTTTAGCCTACAATCGGCACTTACAGTCTTTGAGAAGGGAAATATCTTTACAGTGCCACACCTGGCCTGGGTTTATTGCAAAGTCAACATTGAATTTTCTTTTATTTGAGCAGTCAACATATGAGTAAAATCTCAGACTTGTGTCCGAATTTCGATTGAAGTTTATTTTGAGAAACCCAGTTCTGCTGTGACACGGGGCCTCAGTTTTTGCATTCTCATCTGAATGACAGCCCCCATTTGGTAGCCTCTTACGACAAGGAAGGGGTACGGAGATCTAAAATAGGAATCCAAACTTTATATAAGACTGGACATGCAAATAGCTATAAATAGGCCTATATCATAAAGTAAAATGAAACAGTTTCAAGAACATGAAGGCATCATCATATATATTTACTGACATATTCTAGACCTGTTGGTGTTTACCTCTCAATAGGAGGAATTTGTTAAGATGTTGTGTTGAAATGTAACTCACACGACACAGAGGTATATCGCACTTTACCAATTCAGTTTAATAATGTGCGCACGTCAATTGTCAATTATGACTAACGAATCCCAATGCTATTTTTTATATATGTTAACAACTTACACGGAATAATGATCAAATAACAAACAAATCTAAGAGCACGGAAGTTTTCTGATCTCATAAATGATTTATTTACTAAATGAATTGTGCTCAAAAATAAAACACTAACATTTCGAAACAATATTCTTATCGAAACTCCTTAGTTGCATTTCCTGAGAACAATTACAGTGCTATATATGAATGTACCTCTCCACTTCGCACCATACGACGTCACAATAAAAAGTACGTCACAACGTACAAGTTCTTATAGTTGTATCGCAGGGAGAATATCATAATAGTATGTCATTATTTACTACTGTTATCAAGTGATAAACAGTAAACATGAACTATTTCCTTGTCAAATGCTTATCATATAATCATATATTATTTCTTTTTCATCTCAAATCACTCTGCATTTATCATATCTAGTTTGCGCGAAGGTGATGTTCATTTTATATTGTTACCTTGAAATGGTCCCTATATATTTGGCTATATTTAGCTCTAAAACTTCATAGTTATTTCGGATTTCAAACATTTTGGTTGAGCATCGCTGAAGAGACACTATTTGTCGAAATGCACATCTGGTGCATCAAAATTGGTACCGTATAAGTTTTACATTTTCCTGATTCCGATTGTCACTGCGTTTAATTTACATAATTATTGCGACCAGCTGCAGTAAATGTAAATGTAAAAGTGCAACGATGTACAGTGTATGGTGGTGTTTGAAGTTTGTATATTTATTTATTATATTAATATGAGAGAAAAGTGTTACATGTAGAAGCAACTTAATTCTGACAAAAATTGAAATCCCTTTCCGCATCTGATAACATCTTACATACTCTCAACAATTAACAAGTATGCTGCATTAGATGCATTTCAAATTTCCCCCTTTCACCGGAGAACTTGCTCCAAGACATTTCATTTAATGTAAAGAAGGCTTTGTTTTTTTTATATAAAAAGGATCGGCCTGCATATAACGGATCTCGTTGCGATTATTACAATCATTTTTGTTGGTTCTAAATATATAATATCATGTGATAGTCTCGTGATAAAAACACATGGCTCAATGACATTGTATGGAAGCCTACTATGTTTAAATGTCGATTTGTTCTCAGATTCTGTTCATCAAATAATATGTTGACAGTGCTACTGTTTGAGCGAGCGCAGCTGCAGCTGCTTGTATGTACATATTTTGTAATGTCCATCCTTTGATCGGGTTCAAGAAACAGCCCATTTTAGTTTTCTCCTAGAGTTTTATATTAAATCATTAAAACATTAAACATATTATACATAAACATGATGAATGTGATTGAAATATTTCTATACTATACAAAAATTATTTTTGATGCCTTCAATGACTTGCTTAACCTTTGACGCGCGGCGTGTATGCTCTTTATTTTTATATGAAACGCCTTAATTCAATTCATTCGTCAAATATTTCCGACGACAAAATTCTCGACAGATGGTAGCTTGCAAATCCTCTAGTCGATATAATGATCTAAGAAGTAAGTACAGTTTCTAAGTCATCTGGCCCAAAATATTGCAATTGGAGTTCAAACCCTGGCATTCAAATAAGGAATAGATTAGGAAACCCAAAATTCGCTCAGTTTGATCAGCAAAATGATTTGCGTCATATGACGAGAGCTTGAAGCTGGCATAAAATTGCAAAAATGCCATTTTCAATGAAAATACCCAGAAATCCAGGTGGGTTTCCTTTCAGAAAACATACAACGCATACGTCGAGCAAATTCATATTCAAGTAAGATTTTTGTCTTAAAATAATACACAATATATATTATTTTCATTTTGCTCGACAAATGCGCACATCTTTTCCTGAGCAATAATCTGTATGACATTTGACAGTTTTCAGGCTTATTTTGAGAAAAAGGCGGGAAATGTCTTATTCGTGATGTCATAATGCTATTCATTTCGGAATATCATTCTGATTTTGTTCACATAGTATACCTGGCATATAATTTACTTTCTTAAAACGCTGATTAAGGTTAACACCAGACACATTTCATAGAGAGAAAATTTTTGGGCCTTTTTATGTATACAATCGTACCTTGTGGTCTGGCGTGTTCATACCAATTTTTAGCTTTTTCTTTATATATCAATTCTGATTACAGATTACCCCGTTTACCTAGCCAGAATATAGGGCTCACAGTGGATGTGACTGGTCACAAAAGAATATTTATTCCTCAATGGCACGTGGTCCCAGCTCTGTTGTACCCAGGTGTCCTTATTTGCCTTACACTTAATTTTGTATTCTTTAGAGGATCTTTGAGATTGATCACTTTTCGTTATCCTCGCTTGTTTAATAACACAACAAGAAATCACTTCGTAAGCGCAAGACCGGAAGTTAAAGCTGCAGCGAAAAGAAATGGGGGTCTATATAAGTGGTTGCGAACTATATGCTCAGTAAAAGAACTGAAGAGTTGTAGTACTTTCTGCTAAAACTTTCACACTGAGGTGTAGTTTGAGCATTTACTGCTATAAGGAGCCGTATTGTTACCTGTGCTTGGGACATTGTAAATGCAATAGAGAATGAAAATTACGCAAATTACCTATATCATAATATTCATAACCGTTGTACAAGTGACTAGCTACAAAATTACTGATAACAATTGAGAGCGTGTACTAGACAATTACATTACCCAATTTTAAGGACGCTGTGTTTTCGCCCAAGAGATTTTGAATTTTGCATCCATATTCCCCATGGTCGTGGGCATTGACATTTGAAATTCTTAAACAAGAATCAGTCAATGTTCCCCCAATATATTTCACGGCTGCACCAGACAAATCTAACTCGGAGCTATCCTTTGTCCAGCTCAAGGTAGTAAAGGCCCTGCACTCCTCCGATACTGATACTGAATACTCAATGTCGATGTCTTCCCCTCTTGGTAAAATTCTTTGTATACTTAGGTTGGGACACTCTAAAACGGAAGAAAGTAACTATGTGTTATGTAAAAAATTATCGACCGAAACATCAAACGTATTATGTACTTAGCGCATTTTCAAATTATTGCTATTTTCTCCTTAACAGTTTTATTAAACACACGAGCATTTCTACAACTTAGAAAATAATTCTTTGGTGTTGTAACTTGCGTGTTTGAAATTATGTTAAATTTTCGTGAGTTATCTAGGAATTTCTACATCGGGAGAACTGATAGATAATTATGCCTGCTGATTTAAAGGTGTAATTTTTTTTCACATGAAGAATAATTCGCGAGTTTTTCTAAAGTTTTTTTTAAAATCTTAGATATACAACAGAGTTAAGGCTTTCCCCTTAAATACCAGTGTTGTACATGAATGTAGATCACCGCACTGACACATGAGATGACGTCACAATGAAAAATACGTAATGACAAAGGTTATGACGTACATATCTACAGTCCTTTTGGGGTTGGAAATGTCAATTATCGACAGAAACATCAAACGTATTATGTAATTAGCGCATTTTTAAAATAATGCTATTTCCTCCTTAAAAGTTTTATTAAGCAAACGGGTATTTCTATAACTTAGAAAATAATTCTTTAGTGTCGTACCTTGCGTAATTGAAATATGTTAAATTTCCACGAGTCGTCTAGGAACATTTGACATCGGGGGGAAATGATAGATAAATATACTTTCTAATTTAAATATGGAAAATAAAATTCACATCAGGAATAATTCACGAGGTTTTCTAAAACTATTTTTTAAATCTTAGCATATTATTTTTTTGTGCAAATCATTTAACAAGGAAATCCTTTATGAGATCTGGAAATATTTCCACGCTCTTGGATCGGTTAATGCTATTTTGATGATTATTTCGTTTTAGTTAAGATATATAAAAAATAATATAAGGACGTGTTTGTTCAAACCTCTATTTTCTATTGATCACTGTTATCTTCACTTTTCACACATAAGTCATAATCGATAATCTATCTGCGCAAATATTTTCAATGAATTGGTATAATAAGAAATACCTCTTGGACTTACATCACAACACACCATTTTAACGAATTCGTATTATTTTGAAATACATACCGACATCTGTAGATTACACAATTTTGACAGACGACCATTATAAATTGACCAATGTTGTACAGACTTTCAAAAGCTAGCTCTCCTTTCCAACCAAGAGTTAGAGTTTATTGATTTAAGTTTTTAGTTCAAATGAGGACATAGCTTCCGAAAGTATGTACAACACTGTTCTTATAATAATGAGCTGTGACATTTCCTGATATCATGAATGGTTTATTTGTTAAATGGGTTGCGCAAAAAATAAAACACTAATATTTTACAAAATGAGAAAACTTTTGAATTATCCCCGATGCCAAAATTATCCGATAGATCGGATATTAAGACTTTTATACGAGGATGCGTCTTTAAAACATATTTCCAGATTTAAAATCCCAATTGAATCCATACATCATTTAATTGATTTTTAATGCGTCTAAGTGACTAAATGAACGTATTTTCAAACACGCAATTTACGACATAACTAAATTACTTTCCAAATCCTGGTAATAACAATCTGATTAAAGAAATTGCAATGTTTATCTAGCAATCATGCTATTTTCACTTGTATATCGTATTTCTGTCTCTTAACTAATTAGAAAAGAAACACTATGTACTGCGTGTATATAATTATTAAATGCAGAAATGGTACTGACATACAATTTAATGTTATAAGATTGTCAACGTACTCGTTTAAAACCAGTGTTCTGCATATTATATGATAGTTATAATAATGAAATGATCGAGACCTCTGCTGGTGGACTGTTAGTGCCCGAGGGTCTCTACAGCCCAGTAGCTAAGTACTTCGTTACTAGCTTGAAAATACGGATGTATATTCAATTGCTGTTATAAAATTTAGAAATTCATTTCAAAATTAAGGATTATCTCCCTCATGCATAGCTCTTATCCTTGGACGAATTTGGCTCCACTTTTTTGGCACGCTGTTTTTGGCTATATTTAACTCTAAAACGTCATAGTTATTTCGGATTTCAAACCCTTCGGTTGAGCATCACTGAGGAGACATTATTTGTCGAAATGCGCATCTGGTGCATCAAAATTGGTACTGTATACATTTTACACTACAAATACAACCCGTTACTAAGTTGAATGTTTTTTACAGTCATCATAACAATACTCAATTTTCTCTAGATATTCATTTTCACAACGAATTACTCCGTTTATCTAATCAGGATAGAGGACTCACGGCTGGTGAGACTGGTCAACAGAGAATATTTATTCCTCCTCAGCACCTGGTATCAGATCTGGTGTACCCAGGTGTCCTTCTTTACCCTGCACTTGATTTTGTATTCTTTAGAGGATTTGTGAGATTGATAACTGTTTGTTACCCTCACTTTCTCAGTAAGACAATAAGAGGTCACTCCGTGAGCACTAGGCCGGAAATTACAGCTGCAGTCAAAAGAAATTGGGGCCTATAAGTGGTTGCAACTATTTCCTCAACACAAGAACGCAAGAGTTGTAGTACTTTTGGTCAAACCTTCAAACTGAGCATAGTTTGAGCATTTACCGTTATAAAGAGCCGTATTGTTATCTGTGCTAGGGACATTGTGAACACAATAGAGAATGAAAATTAAGCAAATTACCTATTTCATAATATTGAAAACCTTTGTAGACAAGTGACTAGCTACAAACTAGCTGACATCAAATGAGAGATTGTACAAATTTACTTTACCTAATTTTAAGGACACTGTGTTTACGCCAAAGATATTTTGAATTTTGCATTCATAATCCCCATGATCGTTGGCGTTGACATTTGAAATTCTTAGACAAGAATCAGTCAATGTTCCCCAAATATATTTCACGGCTGCACCAGACAAATCTAACTCGGAGCTATTCTTTGTCCATGTCAAGGTGGTAAAGGCCTGGCACTCCTCCGATACCGATACAGAATACTCGATGTCAATGTCTTCCCCTCTTGGTACAATTCTGTGTATACTTAGGTCGGGACACACTAAACAGGAAGAAAGCAACTATGTGTTATACAAGAAAGCGTAGTCTGATATATCGTATGTATTATATAATTAATGTATTTCTGAATCATTGCTGTTTTATTCAACAAAAAGCACTGAACACTTTTAAGTTGATAAACATTAAATTTCAAGTAGGAATGAGGATCTAACTTCTGATGAAGATCTAACTTCGAAAGTCTGTACAGATTGTATTGATAATGGTCATATATCAAAACTGTAAATTCTACAGGTTCTCATTGACACAAATTCGTTACGACGTAGTGTTGTAATGTAAGTCAAACTTTGCCTTTTCAGTTTAAATCATTGCGCATTTCAATAGTTAATTATGAATTGTGTATCCCAATACTATTTTTGCCATATCAAAACCTTATAGAAATATATGACTGAATAATATAAACCAATTCATCTCATATATGATTTCATTGTTACATTGAAATGACTTGCGCACAAAATAAAACACTAAGATTTCGAAATATATTTTTAGAAGAACCCGTTGATTATTCCCGAGGCCAAAATTTCCTAATAAATAGTATATTCAATATTTTTATATAGGAGTTCCTGTTTGAAAATTTATATGTTTGCAGACTTAAATTATCGGATTCATTCATTCATCAATTTCTTTGTTATTTTCAAAGCTTCTGAATGACTTACGGTAAATGATATGAATTCATTTTCAAACACGCAATTTACGACACATACCAGTTGTCTTCAATATTCTTTAAATAATCGTGCCATTCAAAAGCACCTCTTAGTCGCAAATATTTTCTTTTGCAATTTGTAATCACTTTGTTAGTGTTGCATCGTACTTGAGAGCATGACATTAAGCAGAAAATGAATTTTGCTTGTTTGTTTTGGATTTGAAATAACCTTTTTTTTTTGCAATAAAAGTATATATTTTTGGAATTACTTCATTTAGCAGAAAGTCTCTTCCGCCAAAGTGCTAAAAGCAGTACACCCCAAAATATAGTAGCGCACTATGTTTATGAGCAAATTGGAAATAAACGTAATTCATAGTAATATAAATTATATAATGGGTTTGTGGTATATAGACTTCAACGATTGATTGATAGATTGTATATTGTTTAACGTCCTCTTGAGAATCTGCTACTCATATGGAGACGTCATCATTGCCGGTGAAGAGCTGCAAGATTTGGACCTATGGTCGGCGCTTACAACCTTTGAACATGGAAGGGTTTTCCTCGTGCCACACCTGCTGTGACACGGGACCTCGGGTTTTTCGGTATCATCCGAAGGACCGCCCCATTTAGTCGCCCCTTACGACAAGCAAGGGGTACTAAGGACCTATTTTAACCCGGATCATCACGGATACTGGCAACGAAGATGTGAATGAACAATAAAGCTCAATTCAGTTATCCATAGTATGGTCGCTTAATTCAAAGAAGAGAAATTACCAAAATTAAACTCAATTTCTTTTGATGATCGATGGTTCCCATATGTAATATTGCAGGTGTATCTCCCAACATCAAGATGATCTGCTCCAGCTATGACGAGAGACAATCGATCTTCTGTAATTCTAACTTTTCCTTCTGGATCATTAACTGAAATTTCTCTTCCATCCTTAGACCATGTCGTTGTATATGGTTGATTCCTATCACATGTGCATGACAAATGCAAATTTCTTCCATCGAAGTTTACCTTCTGACGATGAATATCTGAAAACATGTGTACTGGTGACAAATATTAGTGGCTCTGTTAGCGAATGTAATATTAGATACAATTGTCAGATATAAAACATTGAAGGTTCCTGGCATCATAATTACCTAATAGTGAAATTTCTTCATCTTGAATAGGTGTGGAATGGCACCTGTAACCTGTAAAGAAAACAAAAAATCTTTACAGAAACAACAAAATGTACTGTGAGCAATGCTCACTAAGAATACACCCCGCTTACCCCAATCTCCCAAAGGGTGTTGTTAATAGGTATAAATTAACTCTTTCCTGAGTGTAAAAATATGGTATGCCTTTGTAGAAGAAAATGGAAGATATAGTCCGAACACAAATCCATGGCGTAAACCAATAATTTTGATCTTGAGATCAAAGGTCAAGGTCATAAAGGGGTCATGAATGTACATGACACATAGTCTCATGGTGATACACCCTTGTCTTATGGTATGACTATGTCAAAACCCTATAATCAATTTTGACCTTGAGGTTAAAGTTTAAGGTCACATAGAGGTCATGAAGGTACTTGACACATCATGTCATGGTGATACACTCATGTGTCAAATATGGTATACCTATGTCAAAGAACAAAGAAGTTATGGCCCTGACATGAATCCATTGTAAAAACCTTTAATTTTGGCCTTGAGGTCAAGGTCATATGGAGGTCATGAAGGTACATGACACATCGTCTCATGGTGATACACTCATGTGTCAAATATGGTATGCCTATGTCAAAGAACAAAGAAGTTATGTCCCGGACACAGATCCATTGTAAAAAACCTTTAATTTTGACCTTGAGGTCAAGGTCATATGGAGGTCATGAAGGTACATGACACATCGTCTCATGGTGATATACTCATGTGTCAAATATGGTATGTCTATGTCAAAGAAGAAAAAAGTTATGGCTCCGACACGAATCCATTTTAAAAAACCTTTAATTTTGACCTTGATGTCAAGGTCATATGGAGGTCATGATGGGACATGACACATCGTATCATGGTGATACATTCATGTGTGAAATATGGTATGCCTATGTCAAAGAACAAAGAAGTTATGGCCCGGACACGAATCCATTGTAAAAAGCCTTTAATTTTGACCTTGAGGTCAAGGTCATATAGAGGTCATGAAGGTACCCGACACATCGCCTCATGGTGATCCACCTGTGTGCCAAATATGGTATGCCTATGTCAAAGAACAAAGAAGTTATTGCCCGGACACGAATCTGGAGACAGACAGACGGAGGGACAGACGGACAGACAGACAGAGTGATTCCTATATACCCCCAGAACTTCGTTCGGGGGGTATAAATATGTTTAAAGTATACATATATACTTTGATATCTACTGTAAAATTGAGATAAGTTATTTTTGAAAATGCTGACGTTTTGAGATTGATCGTAAATTTTCTGGTTCGGAGATACAGACATAGCCATGACTATAATTTACTATTTACCCTTCACAGCGTCGATAACTTAGTTGTTTTTATAGTGAAAACGATTGTTGAACATAATATATGTTTCCTTTCTTTAGGTCCTGCAACTTGATTATCAATTGATGTAGATGGGTACGTGTAAATTTGAGAAAGAAAAACTACACTAGTTTTAAACATTCATATTCATTAAGAACATTATGAAATAACAACAGAACAAAATAATGTTAAGTGGACTCTCATTACAGATTATTCAAATTAGAAATAAAATACTAGACAGACACGTCTTCGAATTGGTCGTAAAAGTCCTCCAGATTACACACTTCATACTCCGCACAGTATCTGGTTGCAAAAACAATCGAAGTGGTTATGTAGAAATTATTCGATCAATTCAGACAAAAAATGAGGCACAGTATCGTACATATATCTTTGTCTGCGTATTTAGTCGCTGTACAAAATTTGACACCTTGGAAGATACTGATTACGAAAAGCAGCCACACATTGTAGAATGGTAAAAAGGTTGATCATTATGGATAGATTAGATTTTGCATTTGCAGACCACTGTTTATGTAGAAGGACAGAAATAAAGAGTAAGGGTTCCTGAATTTATTCTTTTGATTGGCAATGCAGGCAAAGGCACACATGATCACTGAAAGCAATTTCCACCACAACCATTCGTCTGATGCCTAAATCCTATTTAACATTGAGTCAGGGTATTAAAAGTAGGTCGATATAAACTCAGCAAATATGATAAACATTTTTAAGATACAATGTCTTCTAAAGTTTATAAGAAATGATAATGATCTAGAAACAATAAAAATATGTTTTATTCTTAAGGACTTTCTGATTCTGCACACAAATTAGGAACTATACTCCCCTTTTACTTTTTAACTTCGAAATACAACTTCCAATATAATATAATATTACAGCTTGCTTTCAACCTTATACTTGACACTCTTTAACCAGTTTACCTCTTCTAAAAGTAAATTATGAAATAAACAGATTGTCTGAGGCTTGTGGCAATCAGTGAATTTCTGGTGTGTTGTTGATCTTCAATTCTCATGTTGAGACGTCTAAATGTCTTGGCTATACAAGAATGTAGTAAAACGAGAGTATTATAGATTAATTTTTCATAGTTGATTTCAAGACTGGATATCAAATTGCAATTATGTACCTCTCTTCCAGAGAATTAAAACCACAGCGAGGGCAAGGGCAATGACAAGGGCAAGTACAACGGCGATTGTTCCAATGACCACTGGAGAAATTATTATTTCGAGGTCACTGTCATCTGTAGTTGTTGACGAAACCGTCGTCACCTCTCTGGAATATAAACATCTAAAACAATGGCGGACAAGCAGATCCTGATACATCATTGACACTGATAAATTCACTTTTTATTTTAACAACTTTACCTTTGTAATATCAATCACAAACTATGTGTCTTTAACGAACATGTAGTAGATATTTCATTGAAAATAGATATTAACAGTAAACTAACTGGTTTGTCATAAAGTTGTGCTATTAGTTTGTCGTTGACATTTGTGTTCATTAAGATATCCAAATATTAAGCACATATGGATATGGAAGACTCTTTCATTACGAGTTCACTGGGATATATCGAATTGATGATGAAAATGAGAATGATTAATATGTAAAATATCGATTCATCTAAAAGAGCAATATTTGCTTTCATTTAGAGGTTTTTCAAATAAAGTGAATGTATGTCAATGACTTAGAGATTATATTTAGAATATATCAATCAAACGTAAATCTAAGATTAGTTATTAATGATCTTACCTTCTTTTCTGTTACTTTTTGTCTTCTTTTTAGGAAAACGTTACTATCTATGAATAATCATTAATTTTCTAAAGTACATATTAGAGAATTATTTATCAATGAATACTTACCTTTGCTTTAAGCATGCCTTATCATCTCTGAAGCATCCTTTCGATTTATTCAACTGCAGACATTTCTGGTCTGGAACATTAGGAGCAGATAAAAATAATTCCAAATAATTTAATAACAAAATCGAGCTGTTTATAACCCAGTACCCGTCCTTGATATACATACTGCCCTTTCATATAGACCACAGATAATCACTAAATATAAAGGAACCTCATCTCCCCAATAGAATTTAAACAAGTATCAAACTTTTCTTGAACTAAGAACATTAGGAGCAGATAAAAATAAATTCCCAACGATTTAATAACATAATCGAGCTGTTTATAACCCAGTACCCGTCCTTGATATACATACTGCCCTTTCATATAGACCACAGATAATCACTAAATATAAAGGAACCTCATCTCCCCAATAAAAATTAAACAAGTATCAAACTTTCCTTGAACTACATGTACGTATATGTAGTATGAAATGTGAAGAAAACGAACAGTGACCAATCTCATAACTCTTATAACCAAGACAAAATAGATAGTTGGGCAAACACGGACCCCTGAACATACCAGAGGTGGGATCAGGTGCTTAGGAGGAGTAAGCGTCCCCAGTCGACCGGTCACACCCGCCGTGAGCCATATATCCTGATCAGGTAAACGGAGTTATCCGTAGTCAAAATCAGTGTACCAAGTACATATCTCAATTATACCATTAGTTTCAAATTTCATTTTGTGGTGATCTTGTGTTTGATTTGTGGTTTGTTCCTCTTACCCGTGAGAATGAAAATGTTTGAATGAAATTAGCAAATCTGCATGCCCTTTCCATACATTGTATATGCAAATGTGAAATTGAATTTAAAAACTTTCTTCTTTATAAAATGTCTATGTGGTTAGATCGGAAAACATTAAGAAACAGATTGGTCGTATATTGTTAAACGTCCCACTCCAGAATATTTCAGTCATATGGAGACGTCACCACTGCCAGTGAAGGGCTGAAAATTCTTAAACTATGGTCGGCGCTTACGACCTATGAGCAGGGAGGGATCTTTATCATACCACACCTGCTATGACACAGGGCGTTGGTTTTTGCGATCTCATCCGAAGGACCACCCCATTTGGTCGCCTCTTACTGCAAGCAAGGGGGTACTGATGACCTATTCTAACCGGTATCCCACAGAACCCAGAATACTATTCAATAAAGAAGTGGAAATTGTAGTTTTCCCATGAAGTACACGTATTACCACGCATTTTACATTTTCACTGCATTTACAATTTTGTGGAATAAAAATATTGCATTTTCTAATGCCATTACACAGACTCTGACTTAAGTGTACGCACATTTGTACAGCTCATCGCTTCTGTATGTGGAATTCGGACATCCGTCTGTAAACCCCGAACAGTTGTAGGTGTTCACATAATTCGAATCCAGTAAAATCCAACAGTGTCCTAAAAGAAGTAAAATATACATAAAACATGAACATTTATATGGAATTACACATATATATTTTTGAAATATCAAACAAATATCACCAAATCACACTTAACAACCAAAATCTGCAAAATCTACAGGCAGCAGAAATGATACCACAGACATTACCTCTCATGCAAAGTCTTTTATTTCATTCAAACAAAAGTGGAAGCCTTAAAGCAACACTAGCTGTCATTTTGGTGTCGAAAATTTTTGTTGCAAAATTGTAATTTACTATTTCAAATTTTCAATGCCAGAGAAAAATAAGGTTTATAAACTGTTGTTGTTAATATGTGTGTAGAAAAATTATCCAGAAGTTGTCTTCCCGTACAAAAAGTGATTGCTATATAACGCTATATACTCAGCGTAACGAAAAACTTTATTTTGATAAAATCTTAAACTTAGTTATAATTTAATCAATGACAATGGTTAAAGTCATATACAAAACTATCATAATGGCACATTTTTACAGCAAAATTGAATTTTCAGATTTTAGCTAATATTATTTTAAGAGACTTGTTCCTACAGCACACATGAACTGGAAATCCAATTCAATGATTTTTTTCTTTATCTTGTTTTAAATCCCATTCGGGATTTTATCAATCATGCAGAGACGTTAAAAGCGTTCAGTGAAGTGCCACGGATCTTGACCTATTCATGACAATGGTGGTTCTTTAATGTGCTGATACCTGACACAGGACCTCCGCTTTTAATGTCATATCCGAAAAACCCGTGACTTTCATCTTTAATGCCAGAACAGGGACTATTTATTTTACATGTTGGACGCTTCTGATTCCAGTTTGATAAATATTTTAAAGTTACAAAATCTAATGTGTGTATCTCCGTTTTATTCTATGGTTTACTCATAACTTAACAATTCCAAACTTAAAAGATACATTTAACACACAATGAAGTTCATATTTGATATTTTCAAGAGCTCAACCCATTACAAAGAAACCTGTCACGACGTGTTTCTTTATCATACTTAGTCTAAAAATTTGTAGACTGGTAATTAAAGTTTAGGTGATTATACAAAACATGTTTTGCAATAGCATCATGTATACTTCTAAAGGTGCTCTAACAGCGACGACAAATACCATAGACCATGCAACATAGATAAATACAGGAGTGTTGTGTTTATTCAAGGTAACTCGGTTCCAATTGATGTCGAACACGACGTTTAATTTAGGGGCGAGGTCAAAATATCGATGTCGGATAAAAATCTAAATTCAAATAGTTAGGGACAGGGGGGGGGATAAAATCTCCTATAAGTTTCTGTCATCCGACATTGATTTTAGTGGGAAAAGAAACAAAGTTACACATATGTATATGTGCAATAACAATTTCAAAACCTCTAATGTCCATTGTAGACTAATAATTTATCATCGGCAAAAAATGGACACTGGTGTGTTTTCTTACTTTGAAATTATCTATTGTTTAACCATTTCTCAAGAGTAACACGCCATATGTTCAACTGAATTAGTAAACATAGTATCATACTGCATTTACTTTAAACCTTACTAATCTCATCACATTGGCAATGGTCAGAATGGCTTTCCTTGATTTATTTCGTTTTTCTTGTTAGTGTTGTGTTTGTTTTACGTTTACTTCTGCTCTTTTGATTTGGTTTGTGAGGGATGTTTTTTATTTATTTTTATTTTTTTAAATTTCTTATGAAGGGCGTGACAAGTACATCGGTGGCTGGGAGATGGGCTCTGGACACCTCGGGCCTTCCGCCAAATCCAGGAGACATGGTAAGGATCAAATGGATAGATTTGTGAAACTTTACGTATGAAATAGTTATAAAAATATGATATCAGAATTTGTTTTCATATTAAGGGAAATCCATACTCGCGATTTTATCTGATACAAGTTTTAAAAGTGTGTTTATTTCCATTTATTAGAGTTAAAACTAACAAATTATCAAATAAAATATATCGGTCATCACACTTTTTCAGATGTGAGACATACATATATAAAATCATATATCACCATCAGAAAATTGCAATTTCCCTTAAACAGTGTTATCAAAATTTCAAAACAACTGGTTATGACGATATAATAGCATTCATAACAATTTCATGAAACTGTTTCTTCACAACAATATACAAAATCTCTGTAAAAAAATAAAGGAAATATATCACGTAATATACTTCATAAAGAAATCAATAAAAACAGAGTTATTGCCCTTGGGTTCAATATTTTGAAACTTATCGTAGATTATTCATCTAGTACTTAGACTTTTAAAGTAGTTTATTTTTAACAAGATTTTTTACAATAACTATCGGAAAAGACTCCAACAAAAGTTATGTTCCTATCATGCACAAATCTAAATAAATCATTGATTTTGCAAAATCTGATGACATAATAGGAGGGTGGAATTACTTTAGATATTAGATGTAATTTTTACAGGACACTCCTCTAGAAAAATACCTCTCAAGACAAAAGTAGGTGGCTGATCATAACAGTACTCAACCAGGGCGGTAAGGTTTTGATTTGAGGTACACTGGTATCTGTCCGCAGGAGTGCAATTCAAGTCACGTGACGCCTTCTCCCATGATGCCAGGTCTGTAGGGCAACTGTCCACCAAGCTCACATTAACCTTCTTTATTGTCTGACTCTGTTGACATAAACAAATTACTATCAAATCTCATTCACAGGCCAACAAATTACAATATTTGCTTCAAAATTGTTACGTAAATGTAATGTTTTGCTTATTTAAGCAAAATTAAGTTTTAACCGAATTAAAAGACAAAGGAGTCCAAATATAACTTAATACACTGATTTGGTTTTCCCCCTACTTCTTTGTATGAAACATCCCCCCCCCCATTCCTAGCAAATATAACTATTTTTCCTAATTGGGAAGGCTCCTAAAACCTGTATTATTTCACCTAACACTTGGCGAAGTAAAATTCCCTATCTATTTTATAGACTCGGGTCTGTTGCGGCCTAGTATAACACCCAAGCCTCTCACACACGGAGCAAGTAATTCTACTAAAAGAACTACCATGACAATCTTATCAACACAGAACTGTTGCTAAGATTCCATCAATAGAAAAAAATGACGATTGTTTCCAGTAGGTTTTCAAGATTGTCCATGTAACAAAATGTATCTAAGGATTGTCGTTCTTTGCTCACAGTTCAATTTCAACATCTTAAGTATTGAATAATTCTTTGTAAAAACCTATTATATACTCTCATTCTTTAGTACATATTGTATACCCGTTTCTTTACTTTTGGGCAAACTTTATTGACTTAATTGCTGCTCAAACCATCAATTTGATAAAGGTTAATTTCAGTGAGGTATTATTCCATTTATTGATATCAAGATATATACTTGGTGCACACTATGTTCCCATTCCTTCTAGGCATACACTGTCTCAGATATTTTAAAATATCACCACACAGACTTTTTATTGAAACATGTCGATATTACGATGCTCCTACACATAAAAATGAAAGAATCTGCCAAGATTGTATAGGAAATTTAGTTATAGTAGAAATTCACTTCCTTGTTCAAGTGACAAATATAGTCAACAAAAAGAGAAATCATTTAAACTTGTACATTCAAAATTGAATACATTTACTGATTTATCTGATAAAGAACAACAGACTTTTGAATTTTAAATTGCGAAGATGTTGAAATTTTGAACTCCTTAGACAGACTTCTTCATGATAGCTAGCCTTAGGCGATTTTTGATTTCTCTTCTTCTTCTGTTCACTCTCTCTTTCATTACAGATAAAACAACATTGAGATCAGTTACATTTGTTTACTTGAATTATAACCATATGATGTGAAAAGACTGCTCCCTTGTTGTTCAATGTAATTTTGTCCCAAAGTCAAGTACACATGTATATCATTGACTCAATTTATGTTAACTATGTCTTTTGGTTTTCGTTCCTACATATGTAGTACTCCTTATATCCTGTTCGGGCCCTGAATTATAAATAAATCTATTCTAATCTATGCCATACCATGATTGCGCAACATCGTAAACTTTGGGGGAAACCCAATGAACGACAACTTTTAATTTAATTAGAACATGTAAATAAACCTTTTTGTTTTGCACATAATCTGCGTAATTAATCTCGGGGAGATTAATAAGATTGGTTGTGGTATTAGCACTGATACATTATGTTTAACCGTATGTCCTCGTCCTTTTAGATTTACTTTCGTTTTAGTAAAATTTATGCAATATGCCTACAATATCTGAATATGCACATACCAAAGTTCTAATACTCCATAGAAATAGAAAAATGCAGCAGTATCGTAGGTAAATCATTTAACGGAACCTTTGACTGTATGTGTTATATCCACGATACCGCATCTCAGATCACAGACATGCAGTGTCGGCAATCACGACATCTAAACTGGTACCCTGTTGACCTCGCTTCCCTCATGTGTGTGTGTGTTGCTAGGCCTTGCATTCGGAAGGCCACGGGTACTATGTTAGAGTGTAGCACCAATCAGTGGGGAACCAGTTTATCATTACATCACACCAGTATAATTAAATGCTTGAATCTGTAATATCTGGATAAGTGGTATGTCCTGATTCAGCTTATAGAGCAGAGCATATCTAATAAAATGAATACTGTAATAGTGATTTAGATTTGATTTTTATGATTGATGAAATTGACTTCATTGACACTTTTCTGTTGGACTTTAATGACAGTTCAAATGAAATCAGACAGTCATTAATAACAGTGAATGTCCACGGAAAACCAGTGATGATGATGACCCCAATATACAGTTAGATCAGAGCAAGGGCATCCTCAGTAGAGAGCAAAATAAGGACCCTGATATCATCCTACTTAGCAAGAGGGTACGTCCATCAGAAGAGGCCGCCAAAGTTGGAGAGTGTTTATCTACCTACGATGGGATTTTTTTTTGCGAAAATGGCGACCACCTGATGCACCACCAGATGAAGTACAATGGCGTGTCGTTCACCAGATAGTGGTCCCAGTGATATATCGTAGGGACATAATGAGTTTAGCTCAAGATGCACCCCATTTGTATTCGCCTAAGTTAAGAAAAATGTTTCTGAATTTTGCAAGACTGTCATATTTACCAGATGGTAGGTAAACCTAATCAGAAAATTCCATCTGTCCCTCTCCAACCCATTCCAGCAATTGAAGAAGCATTCAGTTGGGTGTTCCTAGATTGTGTAGGACCTTTACAAAAAACTAGGCCAGGGAACCAATAATTACTAACTATCATATGTACGTCCATTCGATTCCCTGATGCTGTACCTTATAACAGAAATATTAAGGAAACCACCATTGTCCAGGCTCTCACCAAGTTTTTCAGTTCTGTGGGGGTGCCTAAGGCTATTCAGTCAGGCCAGGGTTCAAAGTTTATGTCAGAGTTGTTTCAACAGGTCATGCATGAGTTAGATGTTAGACCGTATAATTCTATTTCTTATCACCCCGAGTCTCAGGGGCACTTGAATACTTCCATCGAACCTTTAAAACTTATGATAACATATTGTTACCAGTATGATTAAGACTGGGATGAAGGTGTTCACCTAGGTTTATTTGCTGCACGAGAGGCAGGTCAGGAGTCTCTAGGATTCAGTCCCTTTGAATTAGTGTTTGGCCATACAGTTAGAGGTCCTTTGAAATTGGTAAAGGGAAAATGGCTAACTGAAACAACAGGGGCTAAGCCTGTTTAGGCCCGAACTTCGTGATACCATAACTATATATATAAATATATATTTATGGTATCACAGAGTTCGGGCTAAGCCCGTTTGGGTCCGAACTCTGGGATACCATAAATATTGATCTATCTATCTATCTATCTATCTATATATATATATGTGCATATATATATATATATATATATATATATATATATATATATATATATTATCACAAAGTTCGGGCCCACACGAACTTGGCCCTTGTGACTGAAACTATTGCTCTCAATCCTCTAGACTATGTATATCATTTCAAAGAGAGACTTCATAACGCTTTTATATTGGCACAAGAGAATCTCAAGAGTTCTCAAGATAAAATGAAAGTTTGGTATGACAAAGATGCAAAGAACAGAGTTAACCAGGTGATAAAGTTCTTGTATTTTTGCCCGTTCCTAGTCATCCTTTACAGGCCAAGTATTATGGTCCTTGTGAAATTGAAAGCAATCTTAGTAGTGTGAACAATGAAGTTAAGACACCTGGTCGGCATAAAGAAAACGAGTTTGTCTCATTAACATGTTGATAAAGTATTTTCTGTAAAACAAGTTTCCACTTTATCCAATGTTAAAGACATTACAAAATTGTACTGAACATGCCATTAGTGTAGAAATGTCAATGAGAGTGTCCGTTTAAAGAACTCCGAATTTCTTGAAAATCTGGATAGCAAACTTGGACATTTGAATATTCATCAGAGAGAACAAGTTCAGCGTCTTATGGCTGGTTATCTTTCAGTCTTCTAAGATGTTCCAAAAAAGATCAATGCTGCTTGTCATGATGTTATGGTTGTTGACACGTTGCCCACCAAGCAGCATCCCTATCGTGTAAATCCATTAAAATTGCAGTACTTATAAACAGAAGTGCAGTACATGCTGGACAATGACATTATCGATCCAAGTAAAAGTGACTGGAGCTCACTTTGCATTCTAGTACCGAAACCCTATGGTACCCACCGATTATGTACTGACTTTCAAAGAGTGAATTCTGTCAGGAAAACAGCCTCTTATCCAATTCCTAGAACTGATGACTGTAATGACAAAATCGAAATGCGAAATTTGTCAGTAGATTTGACCTGTTGAAGGGTTACTGGCAAGTAACATTGACTGAGAGAGCTAAAGAAACATATGTATTTGTGACTCCCGATGGCCTCTTTCAATACAAAGCGATGCCGTTTGGTATGAAAAATGCTCCAGTGACCTTTCAGTGGATAATTCATTCTCTTCTTCATGACCTTCAAGGATGGGAAGCCTATATTGATGATGCTATCATCTACAACGACACATGCGAGGAACATCTCCAAAACATGCATGCGGTCTTTGACATTCTGGCAAAGGCAAACTTAACAGTGAACCTGGCAAAGAGTGACTTTTGTCATGTTATTGTAGAGTATTTATGACATAAAGTAGGTCAAGTTTATGTTACACCTATCATGGCTAAATTGGAGGCTATTGCAAAATCCCCGATTGATACGAACAAGAAAGAGTTAATGAGCTTTTGGGCATGATAGATTTTTACAGAAAAGTTTGTTCAATTTTTTTTTCAACAGTTGGTCCACTTATTTGATTTCACAAAACACTATGATGAATCATTTTGTAAAATTAAATCTGTTCTCCTGATTTTTGTGAGCAATTTAACCTTACTGTGGATGCAATTGATGTAGGAATAGGTGCTGCTTTGTTTCAAGAACAAAGTGACAATGTGGATAGGGTTGTTTCATATTTTCAAAGAATTTTATAAAATGTCAACAGAATTATCAAACCATTAAAAAATGTGTCTTGCTTTGTTGTTAGCTTTGCAACATTTTGATGTTTATTTGAATGTTACTGTACATCTAATTCTTGTTTTTTTTACGGATTACAACCCTCTCACTTTTTTGCATAAAATGTCAAACAAGAATCAAAGACTCACAAGTTGCAAGAGTATGATATTGATATCAAACATATCAAAGGCAATTTTATAGCAGTTGCCTTATCAAGAGAAAATTGAGTGTGTTTTGTTCTTTGGTTTTTTTCTTCTGGTTCTTGTTGCTTTGATTGATATAATATGTGTATGTGTATTAGAAAATTTACGTTTTTATTATCATTTAAACTTTTTAAGGAAGGTGTTGCGTACTTCTTGCATTCAATTGACACCTGTGACCTAGATTTGTGCAACTTTATGACAAACGAGATGAGTTCAGCTTCTTCATTATCAACTTCCTATAACTATGTAGCAATATTCCATTTATCACCTGCATATGGTGTTTATATCTCTCAACTGATTCGATAAGCAAGAGCTTGTTCTGCGTATGGTCAGTTTTTAAATAGAGGCAGGCTACTGACAAACAAATTGATGATGAAAGAGTTTCAACCGTCTCGTTTAAAGTCAGCATTTCGCAAATTCTATGGTCGTTATAACGATCTAGTTTCCCACTACAACCTATCATTGAGTCAAATGTGTATGCCATGTTTCTTACCTATTGTTAAATCGTTCTTGGCACACTGTTTTTGACTGGGGATAACTCCGTTTACCTGATCAAGATATGGGGCTCACGGCGAGTATTACCTGTCGACAGGGAATGCTTACTCATCCTAGGCATCTGATACCTCCTCCGGTATATCCAGGGTTCCGTGTTTGCCCAACTCCCTATTTTGTATTGCTTATAGGAATTACGAGATTGATCACTCCTCGTTATATTTGTCATTCATCGTTCTAGAGTTCTATATTTTTTATTTTTTATTAGAAAGATGACGTAATGGTTGCATAACTGCAGTGGTGAAGCTACATTGTAGTACTGTAAGCACGTGCTTACAAATATTTTCGTTAAAATTTTATTACATATTACGAAAAATGTCCCAGATCCCCTGCTTACAAATATTTCAAACTTAGCTACGCCACTGAACTGTGTCTTTCAAGAGTGTATAGAAAATTAATTCTTATCATAAATACACTGTGGTTTTATGATAAAAAAAAGCCTTCGTTAGACAAGCACTTTGGGCATTTGGATTATCTCATATAACTGGGAACTATGATTTTGGAAGTAAAGTTCTGTATTGTGTAGATTTAGCTTGTCACGGACTTTGATCATTGTTCACCTATCGTAAGTTAGTAGTTTGCTAGTGTTACAATTTGTTTTAATTATCAACAGTAAATAAATCTTATCAATTGTTTAATTGTCTGTGTTAGTGACGTCTGCTGCTGTATTTATTATCAAGGGTTAATTCTGATACATAACACTTGAGATAGACATTTTCAAAAATCTTATTTGAAACAAAACGAATGGAAACAAAAAAACTCTCCAAATTGTATATATGGTCATATTGAAGATGTCCATCATTTCTTCTTTGCATGCAAAAGATACACTTAAGCAAGAAATTGTTTCTTCAATGAACTGCTTCAGCTAAATAATATTGCTATTGTCGACACCCACCTTTTATTATGGGGAAATGAATATTTTTCAAATGATGTAATTTTTTTATATTTTCAGAGCAGTTCAGATGTTTATTGATAACTCTAACAGATTTTAATCGGACCTATATATCATAATTCTAAAATATGTTTTGCATTTTATGTCTGATTATGTACTTATATGAACCTAAACATATATTGTATATTATCATAATTGTACATTATAACTAATATAATATTTTCTGTGGTGCGACAATCTTTATTTGTACATGTATAACATAAAATATTTTGTATACGGGAGAGGTTGTCCAAGTTGCTAAAACTTGTAACCAATCCCTTTGTATAATTACACAATAAAATATGTTCAAATCAACAAAAAACTATTTCGGCAATTGAAATTGATGTTCGAGAATCATGGGTAGTTTTAACTCTGATGCAGTTTGATAAAATGGTCAACACGCTATTGATCAACTATTAACAGTTAAGTATATGTTTGCTTTTCAGTTATTTAAGGCGGTTCAGGGCATTGTGAATACCATATCGCTTGAGATGATCACAGCGGATTATAAAGCAGGTACTTTACAGTAAATCATTTAAAAGTCTGATTAATTCAGGCATTTTTATTTCTTTATAATGCACTCATAGTCATTTCACTGAATAAATTGCATGGAGTGATGTTTACTAGTTTCTACAATGTATCTACATGTATGGATGCTTAAGAAGTGTGTGTTCCTATAGGACAATGGCCGTGTGGACCCATCTCCCATGCCTCGTCACCAAATTTAAGGAAAGAGAGGATCTATGCATATCTTCCCCAAACAGCTGACGGTCTTACCCTTTCTTCCCTGGCAATACACCCGGCACGTGCTTGTTGCTATGTGTACAAGAATGGCTGCACTCCATCTGGACACTTATGGATGAGGTTGAGAACTACGAGACGCAGAACCCTAACTGTCTGTACCTTCAGAACCCGGGTGTGTATGACTTCACAGTCAGTATCAGCAGTGATGTTAAAGGTATTAAAGACAATATATGCAAATCGTTCGTTTTCTTCTTAAAGGTAACCTGAGTATTAACCACAGAACTAGAAATATTTGTAATGGTGCACATCATGAATGTATCGTTTATATTCCGAGAACAAAGTGTTGCAAAAACATCTGACATATTCTCTAAACATTCCAATGCGTAATTGATTTCATAACACGTACCATTTTTGACTATTTTCTTTATAGAAGTGGCTACACATAGCCTACATTTACGTCTCTTCAAAAACCTTCATGCTAACGTGTCAATGCCGGAGCCCATGACGGTTTACTCTTCGACCGACGTTTCGATATAAGTATTCCCGGATTTCCGTAAGAGACAAGTTATTTGCACAATTTTATAATTAATGATACATTAGCTGCAATAATGTAGCCCTATCCAATTTTTTTTAATTCTGACGTTTTCGGGATAGGGCTACAATTCCATAGGATCTCCGTAATGGTGCAAAATAATTTTATAAATAACCGATAATAAACTCTGTGTATTAGTCCCAAATGTTGTTTACACCAAAAGGAGTACCAACTTTGTGCTCGGGCATGTCTAATAAAGGTGTTTTTCATTAAATACAATGTACAGCATGCAAAATTCTTCGTCTGCTCCGCCATGCTTGTTATCGCGAGATCTCGTAGGTGGATCTAATGAAAAACCTAAGCATTGACAATCAGCGCGAAAATGTAGTTACTCGAGCCACTTCGACAAAGAAAGGAAAATCATATTGTTGCAGAAAGAATTTACACTCGGCTGTTCGGTTTTTAACTTGATATTAAATTCAAACCTTTTCAATACCGACGAAATAGCTTTCGCCTCCATACTTGTCCATTGATGTAAATACTACCTTATATGGCATATGCAAATGACTTGACAATCGGAAGTTTATACTTCAGTACATCAAACATGGCGCACAAATATGAATCGAGAAATTGGAATTTATCGAAATTGTTGAAAACGGTAGAATAGAGCCTCACAAACCTTAAGTTGCAGGTTGTAAATTTATATATTGACTAAGAAACATAGAATATCATTTTATTTACGTAAAGAAAGTCAGCAAATGTTTAGAATGAGCGCAAATGTTGCGGGAGTGAATCACTCCCGCATTTGCACCATTACGGAGATCCTAAGGAGTTGTAGCCCTCTCCTAAAAAAAAAAAAAAAAAAAAAAAAAATCAGAGAGGGCTACATTATTGCAGCTAATGATACATCTGTGACAAGGAAATCGACACTTACTCACTGTTAATAATTTATCTTCACGTTAAATTCTCGCGGGTTTGAATTATGTATTTATCTCTATGGACGGTAGCAAAACAAAACCGAAAATCCGAAGTTGGGTAATTTAGAAAAATTAGTTAATGCGAGAATACCAGTCTAATTGAAATTAGATCCTATGATCCGCTCGTCATGTGTAGCGATAAAAGATGAGCGGATCATAGGATATGATTTTAATTAGATTGCGAGAATACATTATTGATATACTCATTTTACCAATGTATCTATTCATAGATAATATAACTGATTTTAGTAGGTGTTTGTAAGTAAGTAATTTTTAGAATATTTCCTGCAGAAGGTTGACATCCGCGGACGAATGTGAGGGGCAAGGACTCGAACAATTGTTAAGGACTTAGGGGCTGAGGAGAGAGGTAGAAATCGTGTGAGTGAAGACTGCAGCTTTGAATCTGAAAAGTAATTGCGGCAGGTTGCAGTGAAGACACATAATTTGGTGGGGGGGGGGGGGGGGGTCGAAAAAGCCCCAGCACGCTATGATGATATTAGCTTCTCCTCCAAAACTTGAACTCCGAACATTTAGTGAAATATTTGAGGAACATGCTATGTATCCTGAAATTGCTCTCTGTTTTGCAGAGCAGGGAAATGGTACCAAAAAAATGCACAATATTAATCTTATTTGAAAACTTAGATTGATTCATTGTACATGTATATTGTTTAACGTCGCGCTCGAGAATATTTCCCTCATATAGATACGTCACCATTGCCGGTGAAGGGCTGCAAAATTTAGACCTATGCTCAGCGCTTATGGCTATTAAGCAGGGAGGGATCTTTATCGTGCCATACCTGCTGTGACACGGAAACTCGGATTTTTGCGGTCTCATCCGAAGGACCGCCCCATTTGCTCGCCTCTTACGACAAGCAAGGGGTACTGAGGACCTATTCTAATCCGGATCCACATGGGACTGACAACTTAGAAACCTGGGAAAACTACGTGCATATAGACGTCCTGTTTTGATATTGATACCCTCATGTTGTTTATACAGCCGACATTAGAGGTACCGTGTCGTTCTGTTGTTAATACACAACCGACATTAGAGGTACTGTGTTGTTTTGTTTATATACAGCCAACATTAGAGGACTCTTTACGGAAAAGGTATTATTGTGTTTTGATATCATTCAAATTTCCTCGTCAGTCACATTTTGGAGTAAAAATCGCTGGCGAAAGACTCCATTGTTTCACCGCCTGCCCAACTGTCCACCGCTATGTTAGCCGCCATATCTGGTGGCCACTTTATGTAACCCCCAAACCTACATTAAAGTTGATGAATTTAATGTGGCTTTAATTTAATGTGCGGAAGCGTACATTAAAACAATGATGCAACGGAACTTAATGTCACAGTAAATACATGTAATTTGAAATGCATGTAATGAGGCTTTAATGTCGCATTAGACATTGAACAACCAGGTTTATCTATATTATTAAAAGCAAAGTTCTCAACCTCTCAACATCTACCTGAACAACGTTAACGCGCGTCACTTGTCGCAATCAGAATCAAGTGCAATTGTACACACTCTGTTACGAATGTTGAGGGCTCCATGGTCACAAAAGAAGAATTATTTAAGCGTTCTTTCGAATTCGCTTACAATGAGCCTTGTTGCAAACCACTATTATAAACAAAATGATTACAAAACAGATCCCCCTCCATCTTGAAAATACATATATACATGTAGTCAATAATTGCAATATTTTCATAAACCTACCAAATTGGAAATGTTAGGTTAAAAGCGTTATATTACATTATCTGTTGCTCAGAGGCCAAAATCCGTGTAATCTCGGGCGTCTGTGGTCTACACGTTGACGTGCATCTGCATACCAAAGTAAGAAATATGTTTGGCATTCTCCAGTCCAGTTTCACAAGGTGTGGAGGACCGAGCAAATGAATATATGATTAATCGTTATAATGTTTGACTTCCTTTTGTAAACAATCATCAGCATTATTTGTATAAGGTAATTGCCTAATTGAGCAAATCTACTAAAATGCATCTCGTATGTTATAATGAAAAAAATAGTAATGGAGATGCCGGGGATCGAACCCGGGGCCTCTCACATGCAAAGCGAGCGCTCTACCACTGAGCTACATCCCCACGTTATAAATTCCGGATTTAAAATCATTTATAATACTGAATATCTTATTTGAATCCTTGTTCCACCATTAAATTCACTGTTCTATTCTGGGACAACCACATACAATTTTCTTCTGACTACTTTTCAGTTGAAAAATAAAATAAAAAACCAGTGACCTATCAAATGATGGTAGGCCTATAAGTTAACGTTAAAGCCAATAAAGGATTACGGAGGACAACTCGTGCTGACTTGTGTCGGTCAGCAACAGCTCGTGGGCCAGGTCAGAAACAACCAGGGCTGTGCAATATTGACCGTTTTCGATATAAATTGCGCAAAAATTAAACCTTAATCCGATGGGACCTGATATGACTGTGTTCTGTGTTATACATGCAGGCCCTATTACGGTGTGCACTTTACCTTACTTCAGTCGTATGTTGGTACGTGTGATTAATTCAGTAAATAACGTGATGGTCAGGACTACAAGACTTGACCAAGTCAAGTTAGATCAATCTGACCTATCTAAAGTCCATAGTCAAATATTGAACACCCGCAGGTGCCCATCCGATTGCGGGGTAATCCGACAAAAATTAGATTTTGTAGAGTTTTACGTATTTTAAATCGTTGATATGTATATGTATAGGCCTATACATGCGTTGATTGTGGACCCCCTCCCCTTGGCGAAAAACCCTAGATCCGCCCTTGTGACAACGCATACTGATAATATTGTTATTAATAATGTATATATAATACTTTTTTTTTCTCCAGACGTACTTTAAATTTCATAAAATGTCCGTACACTCATTCCTTTCAATTAGACATTCAGCTTAATCAGCTTCCCGGTGTGTCTCAATCGGAATTGATTTTTTTCGTCGTCGTCTGCCATTTCTCGTCGGCCTACTCGTAGCCGCTTACACCGGAGTTCGGCGAGTGGCGCGTGCAGTCGTTAGTACGCAGTCCTCTGGCGCCCATCGGCTAGCCGCAGACGATCGCGCGCGTCACTGAGCGCAGTTTGTAGTCTGCGCTTTAGTGACTGTGTGTGTATCGGGTCGTGTTTATTGTTTGTGTAGATAATAGAAGTCTTTATGTTGACAAAATAGCAATGGACAATCCTTCGAAAATCTTTAAACACAGACAACTTTTTTTTAAATAGTCTAAGAGTTATTGCTACTAATTAATGTAGCCCAAGTGTTACCCGAAATTCAGGGGAAAACATTTTTTTTATTAGTTTCTATGTTGTGAGAAATGTTATAGAAGTAAATAAAGCACGAGACATATATAAATCAATAAACAATGAAAGTAATATATTTGTAACACTATTCCAACAAATAATCTTCATTATGATTAAAAGCGAGACTGAGTGATCTAAATCTAATTAACAAATTCAATAACATTCAACTAGAGGGTTTGAAATAACACAGATTGAGAGAGAGAGAGAGAGAGAGAGAGAGAGAGAGAGAGAGAGAGAGAGAGAGATTTAAGAAAGGAAAACCAGTCAGTGAATTTGAATTGATTTTTTATTTCTGTTTTCCCCCAATAACATTAAAACTTTTTAACACATCATATTAGTTAGATACAACAATACATTCACAAAGGGAAGAAGAAATATGATAAATGTAGGTCGCTATTTAAAATAGGAGTCAGTACTTAGTCACTGATATAATATGAATCTTTTTTATTTTAAATTATTACACCTGTTTAGACTGTGCGAATCCGCTCCCACATTTTCATGCGATCGTTGGTTTTGAAGTGATCGCCTGCACGATAACACAGTTTATAACTCGCAAACAGACACGAAGCCGCGCCAAAAAGTCTAGACTCATCACGTGGGTCGCCTTTAACCAATGAGAAAGCGTGTTATCTAAATAACTCGCCTCGTCAGTAAATAGACGTACCTGTATGTTTCAATGGAGAGACGGATTTCTCGATAAAACAGAGACATGGTGTTTTGTTTGTTAATTCGTGACATGTATTGGAATCCTAGATATTAGACGAACTACGCCATTTTCATTTTTGGATTCACGGTCATTTCTTCTGCTGCGTGTGTTTTCTCTGGAATCGGGAATAATTTTGGAACAGCCAGGTAAAATATTAAAAGATAAGTTAATGAACGCATGTTAACAACCCCTCAGCAATTTGAAATGGACTCGCCCAGGTTAAGTTTTTACTCAACTGTTAAAAGTTGATTGCAATTTAGACCTGATTTGTTTTCAAATAGCAAAAAAGAAAAACAATTTTCTATTTTGTTTTGTTTTTGCAGTGGAGTGGATTGTATATAAAGGCTGGATTAACATGCAAGTGGATTTAACGATGGTTCCTCAGGATCGTAGATTCTTCTTGCAACCAAAAATGTGATGAATGTGGACACAAGTTGAATAATTAATACAGTCCTGTAAAACGTTGTACCTTACGAATGTGGAGCTCTTTTATTTGAGTCTTCTTTGGAAAATGTGTCATACTCCAAAGTTCTCGGAAATTTCATGTTTAATTTTTTTGTATCCACCCAGCTTCCACCATTAGTGAATCCGAGACAAACTCCAATGTTACGGAACACAGGGATTCGGAAACTTTTATGTTTCGTTCCAAGAGATCGACATTAGTGCGCGAGCTCTGGAAACTACGAAGTTCACAGAATGACACCGAAAGTCAAAATGAAAAAGAGGCACATGAAAGTAAATCGGTCCTTCATTCTATGTTGAAGCGACTGAAGGAGAAAAACTTGGAAGTTTTGCTCCAAAGTATCGAGTCGAAAGGTCGAGAACAGACTCGTTGTGTTTTACTTCCGAATGTGGAATTAAAAATGGGAAAGCATGTGACAGATCCCCATGTTCTGTGTTGCCAGGTTTGGCGCTGGCCGGATTTGACGCTGGACACAACGTTGCGGAGACTTCCATGTTGTGAAACGGAAAAGGATCCGCTGTATGTTTGTTGCAATCCGTATCATTGGAGTGTTCAGCAAACAGCAGGTAAACAAAGTCATCTCTGTATTACCGTGGAAACTGGTAAACATGGATGAGAAGATTCATTTTGAGTGTGGAATCATGTACATGGAATATCAATGTTTAGGGTTTCCCTGTGGGATTAGATGTGGGCAGGGATATTTAGCTATTTAGGATAGGGTGTCCTATATGCTCATTTTATCACAAACTAAATCTATGTGTAGAATCCAGAAACTGGTCCCGTGGGGATCTGGGTTAGAATAAGTCCACATCGTTGGATACCCACGGCTGATCTCGTCATCTCAGCTGTGAGTATATAATGAAGAGGTCCTCAGTATCCCTTGCTTTTCATAAGAGGCCTCTAAATAGTTGGTACTTCGGATGACACCACAAAAACCAAGGCTCTGTGTCACAGCAGGTGTGGCACAATATGAAAGATCCCTTCCTGCTCAAAGGCTGTAAGGCAAAACCTAAATTTTGCAGCCCTTCATCGGCAATGGTGACATCTCCATATGAGTGAAAAATTCTAGAAAGGGACGTTAAAACAATATAGAATCAATCCAGAAACTGAATCCAGAATTGGCATTGAAATTCCTCAACCTTTGAGTCTGAGGGACGACATTAGACAGTTGGTCACCATGCTTCAATGTGAAGTAGAAACGTGGTGTGAAGTCATTCTCCATATCTTTAGGACTCTGGTGTACTTCTTAAACCTTCTGTTCTTTCCTCAGCCCAGCTTCTAAAGAGTAGCTGCTCTTAGCAGAGATAACACCTTACCTAGTTCCAATCAGAGCATTACAGTGCTTTGAACCTCATGTCAGACTCCTATTCTTTAGTGTACAGATAATTTTTTGTGTTCCTTCATTTGGGAAGGGTGGCCAACGACCACCTCCTTGATTTTTGACAAAACTGCCATTAAATGACTATTTTCATGATTTTGGTGTAGTCTAACGTTTGAAAACTATACATTTAATCTGTCAAATTGGTTGGATCTTACTGGGAAAGGTCATGAAGGATGGGCCACCTCTGGAAATGTTGTGGATCTGTGTCTTGAAAACATTTATTCTGTTAAACATTTTGTGAACAGAATGGCATGCATACATATATACCATGAAGCAAGTGCATTGTTACAAATTTAAAAAACAAAACAAAATCCAAACATTGACCTGATGATATCATATCCATGCATATTACACTAAAGTAAAATATATAATATTATAAATGTCTAATGCCACTAGGAGACGAAATGCATCGTGACACAGATATGATTATTTTGCTACTTCGCCCTTCCACCATTCTCTGTGTCTATATATATTCTGTTTTTCCATACGGATGACTCTTGTGCTGAACTGTCAATGATCAATGTTGTCCAGGAAGACCCGGGAATGGGATTTTCACTGCTTATTCTGGTTCAAAGTCGGACTATTAGGATTTGTAAAGGACTCCGAGGGACCCCTCCCCCCCCCCCCCCCTTTCTTTTTTTTCAGCAGCAATAATCACACTAGTTAGTGTAACACCTGCTTTAGATCTAAGACAGACACAGGAACCTCAAATTAAATACAAGTTATTTTATAAAGTAACTGGTTTTTCAACCCATCACTGTCGAGAGAATGTTCAGGCTTATAGCCTTGTGTCCTATCTCTTTCTGTGTTGCATAAAATATTTATAAACCAAAACCATTGTGGTGCTTGAAACGGTGTATGGCCTTGACCAACATAAAATTGCCAAGGTTTGTGGATTGATTCATTTCTGAATGGAGGGAAAATGTAGAAATAGGTGAAAAATGTCTGGAAGCCAAATATGAACTGAAATCTTTTCAAGACTTAGATCATTTTTGTATATAATTTTTCATACTACATTTTTTTTGCCCCACTCTGCATTCTTCTTGCATTAATCATGTTAAGTGAGATTAATGTATTGGATATTTAAACTTTAACAATCTTTAATTGTTCTATAATTAGTCCAACACTTACACCAGTTGATCAGTCTAAAATGATAAGAAATAGATTAATGCAGGGAAGTCCTTTACTATATTGTACATCATATATATATACAATTGCATATGCAATTGCACTAATATGCATATATATATGCAATTGCAGGCATGTAAACCATGCATTCTATTGACTCAAAAGAACTCTCTGTCACAAACTTTAAATTTGATCATGTGATGTGTAAAACTTTATTCTGGGACCAGTTGATGAAGTCCTCCTTGTATTTGGTTGACGAAGGTCAAACTTTGTGATGGTCAAATATTCATTGTTTTTGATGATGTGGACGGATCCACAGATGAATATTTATTCACTAAAACTCGACTATAATTCAATCATGATCCGCATTTCTTCTCATAATGTGGTGACTTTTGGTTCCGATATGCTGAGCGCTTGGCAAAGGAACAATTATTGGTACCAATAATGTTTATCGTCTGGGGTTTGACACAGTTAAAGCTTAAAGGACTTGGAGGATCAAACCTTGGACCCCCTAACCCCATACCACAAGGCTAGTATGACTGGTCCCAAGAAATGTAAATGATTTTATCATTCATAGGCAATATCTTTTACATGGCTAGAACAAAATGAACTTACAGAACTGGACTGGGAGAGGGTAGGGGTCATGGACAACAGCCGTATTTGCTGGTGGGATACTCACAATGGCTGTAAATCTTTCCGAGAACCAGTGGATGTGGGGTTTTGATGTCAAATTGCTTGAATTTCAGTAGAAGGACTGTTTTACAAAATGTATAAATTGGATAATTTCAGGCCAGAACTCGTAAGTTTGTCATTTTCAAAACTAGGAGTCCTATTGGAAACAGGAAGAGCTGGCTAAACATCTATAGATAGAGAGAGAGAGAGAGAGATTGTTTAATAGAGTTGTATGTTAGATTACATGTACATGCATGTGTTTGGTAGCTACCACAAATTATTGGATTTTTTAAAATTATGGTGTTCATAGATCATATGGTAGATAGCGTTAATGATGATTCGCATTGTAAAAGTTTTTCAATGCTTTGTGAGTACTCTAATTTCTCAAGGAGAGGAAGCTCTGTGAAAATGTACTGATTCACGACGGTCACGATAGTCAACAGTATCGGACGTACAGGAAATTGTCAAAAAGACAGTCCGATGGTTCATTGTAAATGTTAGGCTAGCTCCCCCTGGGCTTGAACCCATATATATACTTATAACTGAACAAAAATTGACAGAAGATTTAAATCAAATGTCATTTAACAGTGATTTGTCGAGCAAGGCTTTGAACCATCATCTGCATTAAGCTGTATAGACAAGTGCTCAGTGGTGTTATTTAGTCACAACTGGGAATTGTAGGAGAAAAAGTGTACAGATGAAAAGTGAGGGAAACTGTACCCCAGCACAGTGTAGAAGGGAAAAGTCATATTTTGTGTTGACACAGAATGTGAAGTTCCGCTGTCGAGGACCAGAAGGAGGAATGCTTGCTTGCTCTGTGTAAACAGACCAGGGGTTTAAATGTCTCCTGCTTGGTGTATTAGGCAGACCTTAACTGCTGTTTAATGTTTAGAAAAGAGTGCTCCCTGTGTTAGTTTAAAAGGCATGCTGATAAATGAGCTTTTAGGAGAGAGAGAGAAGAGAGAGAGAAGCACCTCCCATCAAAACCTGAGGGGGGGGGGGGGGTGCATTTGTTGTACATCTTTATTATAGTAGCAGTGAACAATTCACCATAAGTTGCTGCTCATCAAAAGCAAAGAATGTAAATTACAACAGCAGGATTACAGTGTTCACAAATTACAATTGTTGAATAGCATACTGTAAATTATATGTACTAATACTCTTGTGTGAAGGATCCTTATTTCGCTCCCGTCTTTAGCACTCTGTTTTTACTTTTAGTTCTTACAAGTTTATTGTTATTTTGAATTTCCAAAATTTCAAAAACTTGAGCATCACTGAAGAGACATTATTTGTCGAAATGTGCATCTGGTGCATCAAAATTGGTACCTTACAAGTGTTACATTCTAACTCAGAATTCAGGGATAAATAAGAGATTTTAATGTTTTCAGGTTATGATTGAATTTGGGGGGGGGGGGGGGGGAGCTCTTAGGCCATATTGCTCAACCAAGTTGTATTTTCCCATGTAAAACATTAAATCCCAATAAGTGCCTATCTTCACAATGTGAAGCACATTTAAGGGCTTCTTTTGACTAAATTGTACCCTTGTATGACCTTTTAAAACCCCTCACATTACCCTGATGGAGCAAGACCCTGGAGGCCCTACTGCAGTGTTGCATACTGGAATCTGCACTATATATGAGAATTAATGCTTTCTTTTCTAATTTCACATTTTTACTCTTGTTGGTTATGAATTTTAAAAGAATTTTCCTATTGTATAATTTCTATTTAAAGCGTCAATTTGTCATTGTTGGCCTACCTTCAATGGCTCAAAGAATCATGGTTTGCTTATTGTTAGAAAGCTTTTATGAAAATCACGGCTTTTTATATAGTTTAATGCATTTTGAAAGAAAGACCTTTCAATTATACACATCACCCTATTGCAACCATTTTCTTCATTATCTCCCTTAAGAGGGCCTCCGTGGTCGAGTGATTAGAGCATTGCACTCAAAATCACATGGCCTCTCACCTCTGTCAGCGCGGGTTCGAATCCCGCTCGCTCCGGTAAGTGATAAAGTTTCCCAGTTTACTTTCGGAAGGTCGATGGTCTCTTCCCAGGTACATTGTATCTGAGTTCTCTCTTCCACCAATAAAAACTGGGCACCACCATATAACTGAAATATTGTTGAGTGTGGTGAAAACATCAATCAATCAATCATTATCTCCCTTGAAAAGAGGTCTACATAATCCATCGGTGTAAGTAAATGAACTTGTATCTCACCTATTGAGTCTGTGTGCAAAGTTTGGCTGAAATTGGACTTATAAATGGTTGTTACTGATTGACTGGTTGTTTGATGTCCTGCTCTAGAATTTTTCACTCGTATAGAGCCATTGAAGGGCTGCAGAACTCGGGACTTGAACCTTTTAGCAAGGAGGGATCTTTATTATGCCACACCTGCTTTGACACGTTACATGGCCTTGGTTTTTGCGGGTCTCGTCCAAAGGAACACCCCATATAGTCACCTCTTAAGACATGCAAGGGGTACTGAGGACCTATTCTAACCCCAATCCCCATGAGATTATAAATGGTTCTTAAGGAGAAGTCAAAATTGTGATTGATTAGTTCACAGACAATATCAATGAACAAATTTCAATCAAAAACCTTACTTTAGCTTTAAACTTACATGTCGAGCTAAACATGTATGTAGTTGATCATTGAAGTATGATCAGCTAAGGCCAATTCAACTTAATTAGTAGATTATCATCCAGGGTCAGCAAAAAGTATGGGGCGGGTGGGAGGATTTTATTTCTTAATTTTTATTTTCTGAGAAAAATATTAAAGACAAACGAGTTTTTTTTCCAACAGATCCCCATCATTTAATGGCAGGTGGATATCAATCTATGCTATTTTCATACACTAATTCCAGGTTTAAGCTTTAATTTAAGGATATAGCAGAAATATACCTAACTTCTTCAAGATTTACGTCTGTAAGAACGCGAGAAATTAAGAAAACCATATAGATCTATTTTCTTTACGTGGCTTTTCACGTTCCAACACCGGAAATGTAAACAAGAAGTGTAAATACCGGAGTCTGACATGAAAATATTCCGAAAATCGCAAGTTTCGCCAAAAAAAATTTGGGGCGGGCCAATTTTTGAGGGGCGGGCGGGGATGATAATCTATCAATTAAGTTGAATTGGCCTAATAGACAGATAATTTTCATGAATTTAAAGTCGGTTTGACAAAATTTGAAAGTTTTCATAATCAAGCATCAATGTATAGTTTGATCAGATTTATACCTTGCCATGGTTGGAGGGAGAAGTTACAAGACTGTGTACAATGGATGATATGTTATACTATATGTTATAGTCCTCCCAGTCTTTAACATGTTTAACTGTGTAATATTTTTTAGGGATCGAGTGCTCCAAGTCAAAAACGTCCTTTGCACATGTTCCAGTTAAATTTATCAAGTGGAAACATATCGAAATGTCAAGAATTGAGCAGGGCTACATCTCATGGCAGTTAGAGCCCTGTTTCATTTTAGTCGTAAACATGAATATATTACAAGGGAGAATGTGTATATATATTTGGTTTGACAATTACTTTCAAGATAATTAACATTTGTCTTCTTTTATAATTTCAGAATCTGCTTATTGTGCCGACAAAGCAAATTCTCTTACCTCAGGTAAGGAAAAACAACCTATTTATACAGTTTGTAAGTCTCTTATTACCCCCTTGGACCTATTCAACAAATGGAAACATTTTTACAATTTCAACATTTCCAATTTTGTCTGCAATTATGACATTGCAGGAAAAAAAATGGAACACCTTGTTTTGCTCCTCAAACAATCAGGGAAAATCTCCTTATTTGCATCTGTGGTGTACTTTCTACGTACATTGTTAAAAAGATTAAAATACTGTGGACCAGGGTGGTTAAAAAGGGCAGATTAGTTTTAATTGTTTCATCACATGAACACACAATCACTGTACACATAGAAACCCATGATGCATCGTTAATTTGTTATAATACTATATCTATCAATTAATACATTTTTCATGGTCAGTAGTGGTCATCTCAAAAGTTGAAAACCAAGTAGAAAAGTAAGCACTCAAAAATGAAGAATTTTTTATATGATATGCATAGTGTACCACTTTGGACATGGAGACAACGATTGTTGAAACCACTTGAAATGAAAGCTGTTCTTGGTTTAAGAAAGAGAAACTGTAAAACACTAGAATGTGATGTGAAGTTCCATCACATGATGAAACACATTGTTTGAAACCAGTGAACAAATTCTAATCTCTTCAATCAGTCAGTTATGATGAATTTATATAATGCTGATTTTAAAGATGGAATTAAAATAAAGAAACATGGGACAAATGTAATATTAGTTGTATTAATTTTGAAATATTCGCATTCCCTCCATTTTTCTCTTAACATTCTTACGAAACTAAAGGTTAATTCATTTCCTAAACTTTAAACTTTTGAAATAGGCGAATCGCTGTGTATGGATACACTTGACCTAATTTACAACTACATACACCATCATACCAAATTTTTTATTTGAATTTCAGTATTCGAAAGTATATGATACACCTCAATCCTCTTCACACTGGCATATAACACACTCCATTCAATATAACACATTCCATTCAATATAACACACTCCATTCAATATGACACTCTCCATTCAATATAACACATTCCATTCAATATAACACATTCCATTCAATATGACACACTCCATTCAATATAACACACTCCATTCAATATAACACAGTCCATTCAATATATCACACTCCATAGAATATGATACTCTCCATTCAATATAACACATTCCATTCAATATAACACATTCCATTCAATATGACAAACTCCATTCAGTATAACACAGTCCATTCAATATGACACACTCCATTCAATATAACACATTCCATTCAATATGACACACTCCATTCAATATAACACAGTCCATTCAATATGACACACTCCATTCAATATGACACACTCCATTCGATATGACACATTCCATTCAATATAACACACTCCATTCAATATAACACACTCCATTCAATATGACACTCTCCATTCAATATAACACATTCCATTCAATATAACACATTCCATTCAATATGACACACTCCATTCAATATAACACACTCCATTCAGTATAACACAGTCCATTCAATATATCACACTCCATTGAATATGACACACTCCATTCAATGTAACACACTCTTTTCAATATGACACACTCCATTCGATATGGCACACCCTATTCAATGTAACACACTCCATTCAATGTTACACACTCCATTCAATATGACACACTCCATTCAATATAATACACTCCATTCAATATAACACACTCATTCAATATGACACACCCCATTCAATAGGACACACTCCATTCAATATAACACACTGCATTCAATATAACACACTCCATTCAATATAACACACAATATAACACACTCCATTCAATATGACATGCTCCATTCAATATAACACACTCCATTCAATAGGGCACACTCCATTCAATATGACACACTCCATTCAATATGACACACTCCATTCAGTATAACACACTCCATTCAATATAACACACTCCATTCAATATGCCGGTTGGAGATCTATCATGTCGTAAGTATAATTCATCAGCCAGTCCTTCACACATAGACACATTGGTATAATCCTAGATACCTGGTGTTTTGTTTAGGCCAATCCAACTTAATTAGTAGATTATCACCCAGGGTCACCAAAAATATGGGGCGGGTGGGAGGATTTTAGTTTTTAATTTTTATTTTCTGAGAAAAATATCAATGACAAACGAGTTTTTGTCAACAGAAGTGCATCATTTAATGCCAGATGGATATCAATCTATGCTTATTTCACAGACAAATTCCGGGTTAAGCTTTAATTTCAAACACAGAAAGATACCAAACTTCTTCAAGATTTGAAGAATATTAATCTCTTCCTTTCATTTACGCCCGTAAGAAATCAAGAAAATCATATGACCTATTTTCTTCAAGTGGCTTTGTTGCTATACCAGAAATGTAAACAAGAAGTGTAAATACCGGAGTCGGACATGAAAATTTTCTCGGAAATCGCAAGTTTCACAAAATAAAAAGATTCCGGGCGGGCCAATTTTTGAGGAGCGGGCGAGGATGATAATCTATCAATTAAGTTGAATTGGTCTTAAGTAAAAGGTGTACAGTAAATGTTTGGCTGACAGTGAACCTGCCCTAGGAGGTACAAGGTGGAAGTGTGTCTCAGGGCTTGAAGCTAACTTTTTATGGCACCAGTCCAGCCGGACTAATAGAGTATAATTTTAACCAGTCCGCAGAAAAATTTACCAGTCCAACAGAGTTTTCCAGAAATAATTAAACATATTTTGTTAATGTTATTAAAGTGAAATTTAACTCAGTATGCCTCAGACAATATTGTAACACTTATGGGGAATCTATATATACGAATCAGATTTGTCTGATATCTACAGAGGCATGCCAAATGTGTGTATACGATTCCATTAAGTAAATTTTCCAAAACGATGCTTTAGAAAATTAACCAGTCTCTTCGGACTGCCTAAAACAAATGTCAATCAGTCCGCCAGAATATTAACCAGTCACAGACTGACGGGCATATGTTAATTTCGAGCCCTGTGTCTGGTTAGTGAGCTTCTGTGAAATGCCATCAGTTTATAACTCTGACCTACAAATGTGAATGTCCTTGACTGTTGGCCCAATCTAACTGAAGCAAAAGAGGGGGGGGGGGACTCACACATTTTGCATTTGTATACCTTAAATTTCTCTTTTGAAAATACACAAGGGTATGAACTAACGTAAGCCGGCATGAATACCCTCATGTCTTTTCAAAAGTGAATTTATTTCTAATATTTTACAATCCATTTTCATATCTGTTATAATTCCTAACCATTACAATACTAGACGTAAAATATTTTTCGGTATTCATTCAAACACTATTTACAACTGCAGCACATTCATGAGGAAGTGACTATCATTATAGAGACATCAAAGACAAAACACGGGAAATGTAAATATCTGTGTATAAACAACCATATTAAAGTTCTTCGTGACTTTAAGAGTGAATCACATGCTTATACATGTTAAAGGCATAGGGTCTAAGATATTGGTAACATTTTGCACAATCAAAAAAAAGGTGGCGAAATTAAAGATCATAACTAGAAAATCTCAAAAGGTTTTTCAGAATGTTCACAAACACATCGGATACCATAGTAATTACAAAATAATTCTCATTTGCCTAAACTGGTACCCTGTTGACTTCGCATCTCTTACATGTATGTTTGTGTGTAGCCACCAATCAGCGGGATACCAGTTTAATCTAATTGTCCTCCAGACAAACATTTTCTAAAGGGCTAAAATATCAAAATGACTGCAAATTTTCAAAGCTCTGCAGCTATCTAGATAACTCATAATTAATATTACAAATTTGTTTTTTGGAGTCCTTGCAAAATATTGTGATGTCATTTTTGAGATAATAGATAGACCCTATGCCTTTAAGGGTCTTTGGAAGTGTCATCTTGAATTTTGTGATGTACTGAAAATGAGACTCATTATACTCCGTTTTGTTTCAGGAATTGATTGGCCCAGTGATATTTCTATGGAAGCAGTTTCCACAGAAACAGGTCTCACACCATCATGCAGAGGAAACATTGGTAAGTACACAAAAGACACAACCAGTGTTTTCGTTGTTAATGGAGGAGCACAACTGTATATGATTAGAGATATGAAATCTACTGGGATACTGTCTGAGTATGACCAATGGGAACACAGACATTTAAGTTTTCAGTTGCTTTATTATTCATGGTCAGAAGTGGTCAAGTTTGTTCGAAACTTCCACAAGAGCTCCAATTCCTAATAAAAAGTTTTTGTGGTTTATGAGGGGTAAGAGATTGCTGCAGTTCGTTTCTTGTGTGGGCAGCACATGGAGTCGCTTATCAAGGGGAAGTAAATCTTCTGTGAAACGTACAGTGAAGTCACTATTTCATGACATCAAATTCTTATGGTTTGAGCAAAAAATGGTGTGTTTTCTGTGTCTTGAACAGCTGTTGTTTTTATAGTTCCATGGGGCTGCAGTTTCTCCTGTTTGAGAAAATTTGAATCTTTGAGTTAGCAAGTGAAGAAAATTATCCAACCCCCAAACCCTCTCAAAAATGTTGTAATTACAGCAACATTCACTTGATACATGTATCTAAACCAAGGGGATATCTAGGCACTACACTCTCTCTCTGCAACTATCATGATTCCAGTAAAATCAGGATAAAATTGGTAAAAATAATTCTATGAATGAAAAGGCATCAAAACACTTTACTGAGTCTGATTTATTTCAGTTGTGCTTTTAGGTATATGTAGGGAGAATCTTTCTCTTTTTTCTTGAAATTATGAAGTTTAAAATTCATTTAAAAAAAAAAAAACATACCATGAGTGAAAAGGCACGGAAAGACTTTGAATCAGACAGATTTATTTCAGTTGGTTGAATTTTAGTACATAAACAACTTTTAAATTTTATCCAGTAAAATGCAGGGGAAAAAGAAACATTTTATTGGTTTATAATTTTTTTTTTGAAAAAGGTTGTGATAGACTGATCACTCGAGTGCTACAAGTTTTGAAGTGGGATAAATATAACATAGTATTGGATTTGGGGGTGGATATTTGTCTCAGAATTACTCTTGGTTCTGTGATGAGACTGGTTCTGTGGTGGGAACCAGACCAGTTGAACAAAGATGAGTTACATTATTCGACAGTTACATGTAAGAGAGTCTGAGGCAGCTAAAATTCTTGGACTCTCCAATCTATAATGATCCAGACTCTTCTTTAAAATCCACCTCTATAGGATCATGCATGCTGTACATGTATTTGTACTTGATTGTCTCCCCTGTTTCAAATTTTTCATGAACTTAAAACATTTTTTAAAAAATTGTTTGTAATGTAGACTACAATTTAGTGCTATATCAGAGATATACATGTAGTGTTTGGGGGTTTTAATTAGATTCCCTGTTGCTCATTATCCTACACTATGTTAAAGTGATCAGTAATCATAATCAACTTGACATTTGCAAATATTTTCACATCCAAATGCAGTCAAGTTTTGTTAAGTATTTTAAGACACCACGGCTTTCATCGGAACATAAAGCAGTGGCTCTTTAAGTTGATAATACACCACGAAATCCAAATATTTTTCTTGACGAAACAGTCAAGAGCTAGGTATTGTGTCGTTCGACCTCGCGAGCGATTTAAATATTTGATCTTTGTTCCTCTCTCTGTTGACCTACAATTGTAATGTTGTCTCGTTAAAGTGTGCGACGGACCATGTCTTGTCTTTTTAATTTTTTTTTTACCTGTGCAGATAGAGACTCCCATGTATGTGATTTTTTTTTTCTTTCTTTACGATTTGTAATATAAAAGATTTGTCATTCATGACTACTCCCAAGACCTCAGGTTTTGCAATATACACTGTACAAAGTGGGAAGAGTCAGAAAAGTTGGGCGAGTCCCTTTCAATTCTTACTTCAAGAATCTTTTTATCTCCATATTTTTTTTTAAGTGAAGCTCATAAAACTTGCCACAAAGTGTCTCATTTTGAAAAATGAAATTATTTTAATATGCATTTGATATTTGGTACATGAATGTCCTAGGCTAGGCTAGACATATATAGATCTAAGTAAAATTTTGATAGGAATAACATGGTTCAACTAATACTGCAGGATAACTTTTAAAATTAACCCCCCACCACCACCACCATGCACCCTCCTATTTCATATTTAGCAAAATTCAGACTTGTATATGTACATGTACTTTAAACATGAAAATGGTCTATTCTAGAAATTAAAGCTTTGATTTAGAATATATATTTTTTGAATGTACAATTTAATATTGTAATCTTTTAACACCTACATGATGAATAATCTCTGTATAACATCTATAGGGAGGTTTTAATATGATTAAAGTACTAAGTAGTGTTGACAGGATCTCATAGTCCTTCATTGTGACATCTAGAGAGAGAGAGAGAGGGGGGGGGGGGGGGAAGGATAGTTATAAAACCATGATTTCTTCATTTCATATAGCCCTCATTGTAACACCAGAGAGAGAGAGGAGGGGTGTTTAATGTAAGGATAGCTATAAGATCATGGTTTCTTCATTTCATACAGCCCTCATTGCCACACAGAGAGAGAGAGAGAGAGAGAGAGAGAGAGAGAGAGAGAGAGAGAGGTTTTAATGTAAGGATAGCTATAAGATCATGATTTCTTTATTTTATATCACACCCTCCCCCTTGTACAGCAATTCTATAATTTACAATATTATGTGATGTACAGAAGTGCCCAGCACTCAGATTGGTATCAGATGATTTTCAGTCAATTTAGATCACATGATTCTGGGTGTCACCATGGAAACCAGAGGGGGTGGTCAACTTTCACCATGGTCATTTTGATTTTCAGACATTTAACATCTTAAACTCTGGTGAGGGCTGTCATTTGAAATTACAGATGGCCAAGTGGCATACATATGTACAATTCTTTGTATCATTCTGGTTACAATATTTCATCCATTAGAGCATTCTAAGTGGACAAAATTTGTTGAAACATTGGACCATACAGCTTTCGAGTATCACTGCATAATAGGAGAAGATTCAATCTGAACATGTAGTCCCCATCCCCCCTTCTAATTTATATTTAGTTAGACACCAAATTAACCCAGATTTGATGCTATGTAAAATAGCACTATCTCCTAAAAACAATCATAATGAAGTGAGAGACTGATTACCATGGTTACCATATTTAATTAAAAGTACTAATTAAGAGTTCTGAAAGTACAGACAAGCACCTTGTCACTGGCTTTGAACAGGAATTGAATGCTTATTTTATAAAGTTAAATATGAAAATTTCACCAGAACACTCTAGTTGTGTTATTTTGATTCTTCTGCTGATGTTTGAACATGATGCATGTTTTATATGGTGGATGCATTCCTTACATTTATTTATTTATTAGTTTAGAATAATCATTGATTTTGATTGTCCAGGGTGTACATGATTTTAATTCAAGTCCTGCAGGAACAACTTTGAACAATCTGTTGATAGATTTCTTGAAATGAGAATTGGAATATCAATGGCAGTCCTGGATGTGAAAGGGTTCGGTCATTCATTGTCTAGTTTGCATACATATTTTGAAATTCAGGAGACCCCCAGAGGAGGAAGCGTTGAGACCTTAACTTGTCAGGACCGATCAGTCCTCGTGCAGTGTACTGCAGACTCGGGCTATGTCGGGCGCCGCGACAGACGTTTTAGCTGTCGGTTGATTATTGAATTAGTTTTATAGTACACGTGCATATTATCATATCATCTATCTGAATAATCAGGCAACTCTCTGGTGCATTAGCGGCGGGAAATCTTAACTGTAGTACAACACTATTTGTCTCTGCTTTTAGTTTCCTTTAGGCTTGGAATGGCTTTTAACTGGATTCATATTCACAATACTTGTAAATAAGAATAATACGTACAAACAGAAACGTATATAACAGAACTTATATATATCTGGTACAAGTTTAAGATATTAAATATGTGTTACGTTTACTGCTAAATTAACTTGGGGGAGGGGGGGGGGGGGCACGAAAAGCCCCCATCTTTCCTGTGCGTAACCTGTGGATGCACACATACGTACAATTCTCTTTTATTGACCCTCTCTGTACTAAATTGCTCACTGGAAAGTCGGCTTTGTGTTTGGAGTGTAGAGGAGTGTGTGTGTGCTGGAATTTTAATAGAACGTGGTCTACACCTTGACCTATTACCTAGGTGTTTAACTTGTGGAGGCAGTAGTCAAAGTTTTTGTATGTGTACATAATACACACAGATGTCCATGTATGCCCACCACAAATTATATATTCCATCAGTTAACAATAAAAAAAAAATTAAAAGAAAAAAATATTTCATTTTAAAAAATGATATAAAAAGAAAATGATATTTTGTTATATTTGAATGGTAAGGTCAATCCATGTTTTACGTGCGAAGTCCGTAGATTTCCTTACAAATTTCGGAGGAAGCATCTCTCTGATATGAAAGTCTATACTAGATATTAAATGTGGTATGTTATGAACGTGGATGTACAAAAACAAGACCCATTATGTCAAAAGGGGAAATATAACGAGTGTGAGCGGTTACTGGAGAGACACGGCGGCGAGATCAATCAGTTTCTACAAAGGTGGAGACGCCGTGCTCTCAGGAATATAAAAGGGGAGAATGATTTACATTTTTGGGACCAATCAATAGCTCGTTACAGAGCTTTACCTGTAAAACGACCTGTATTCCCCCTCGATAATGGACTGCACCGGTTGGAGCCAGCCATTCTGTCGTGGTGCATTGAGGAGCAGTATATATAGGAATGCGTGCTGAGCTACCAGCGACTACCTACACAGTGTTAGGGGCCGCGGAAGGGGCATTGTCTCACGAACAATTAGATCATGTCGACAGTAGGATGGGTTAGGAAATCTCTTTCCTTCTCTCTCTCTCTCTCTCTCTCTCTCTCTCTCTCATTAGTTGGTTTCACGTTATTAACGAACTATCTCCGATTTTGCGTGTTAAATTTCGGACTCTCATTCCTTTTCACTTGAAGCTTATAACTGTGTGGGGGTAATTGCTAAGATGGGTGATGGAATGTTGGTAGAGGAAATATCTTTTTAGTAGTTTGATTTGAATTGATACAATTCAAAGTACATGCATATATTGCACTTTATCAAGTAAATGACATTGCCTTTTAAACTTGACGCAGAATACAGAATGTAGATATACCTACCGTTAGATATTGTGGAAACTGATAATTAAATATTACCCCTGTACCTATAGGTATTAGATACATGTAAGTATATATATATATATATATATATATATATATATATATATATATTGTTTTGAATAAGAAAAAAAAAATAAACTCAGTCCAGGTTCATGAATGCTCACAGAGGTAGTGTATAGGAATTTGTTATACCTGTATTACATGTATGTGTATTGTGTACCGACTTTCTTAAGGTTGTTACCACGTGCATGTACACGCTTTACGTGTATTTAACAATGATCTGTGAATCATACTCATTTTGATTTCTCTACAATATGCTTACGTTGCCTCTATAGGGCTCTTGATTGGAAATAAGTCGTCATTGTCATTATCGTCATGTATGTCATCGATTTTCTCTCATTCATTACCCATGGTTAGTTTTGCATTCCGATAAATCTTCATAGAAACGCCACTGTTTGAATTCAGTGCAATAACACACGAGTCTCCAGAATTCCCGTAATGGAAATGACATATTTCATATATGTATCATTCATGGTTGATTTACATTGTTGAAATGGTGAAATCCAGTGATAGATCATAATTTTTTTTTGCACATAATGCATATATCCCTCGAATTTGTGTGTGTTAACATTACATACTTTGTATAGTAGACAAGATTTACTTGTGGAGTGACAGATGCGAGTTAACCCAGGAAGAATTTTCCGGGATATTAGCGTCTCTTGACGTCAATAATTTCTCTTCAGTTTCGATTATTTAATTGACACGTTTAGAAATGTCAGCAGTTGCTCTCTGGATTTTCAAATGTATAATCTTCGTATTAAATGAATTGATATTGACAAATTATTAGAGATATAGCAGTATTAGTACAAGTCAGATAGACGCATACATACCTTGTGGTCAAATTGTGGTGTTTTTTTTCTTTCTTTTGGTAATCACAAAATATGAATTTTCATCGATCAAAATTGACATGAGATTTTTTCTTTAAAGGTTGATTTTTTTAGATGTATGTTTTTGAAAAAGGAGTTGATATTTGTTTGAATTACACACATACATGCATATACTATCCGTATGCACACAAAAAGTGTATTGAATAAATGACAATATTCCATGTACATATTATACACATAGACCTGCATTCACTGTGTGGTACTTGTATTTTCAGATCCCTCTGTGGTGGAAGAAGGCTCGGAGCTGTCGGATCACTGGTGCTCTGTGGCTTATTGGGAGCTCCGACAACGGGTGGGACGGCTGTACATCGTACACGAACCCTATCTCAGTATATTTCAAGAACTACCTCACGGAAACGGTTTTTCCTTAGGACTTATTCAGGGCAAAACAGAATTGGACTGTGTGAAAAGGACGCGAGAGAAAATAGGACTCGGGCTCGTTTTGAGTCGAGAAACAGATGGTGTGTGGCTGTACAATCGGTCCAATTATCCGGTGTTTGTAAATTCGCCCACTTTAGATAACCCCAGTTCTCGGACGTCTGTAGTGATTCGCGTGAACCCGGGGTATTCCATGAATATTTTTAATTATGATCTGGCCAGTGTTTATAGTGCAGTGAAGGAAAGGCATTGTCTGGATGGACCATATGATCCTACGTCCATACGAATCAGTTTTGCCAAAGGATGGGGGCCTTCCTATCACAGACAGTTCATTACGTCATGTCCGGCATGGTTAGAAGTACTACTCAACATAAACAGGTGACGTCACGCTCATCGTCATGTGACGTTAGCTACCATTCGAACATCTTACTATTCTCCATATGGTTATATATATATTTAGTGCATATATTACAACAAAAATCATGTTATTTAAATCCATACATTTGAGAAGAATTAGGGAACAATTTCAATGCCTTTACTACTATGTAGTATTCGCTGAACGCTATATTTGCAGAGTTTATTTAATTTATTTTTTAAATTTATTAAATTGCAATATTCAACTCCCCAATGCTTAAATCGTAAGAAAGACAACTCTTGAAATATTATTGAATACAAATAGTTTAACTACTCTGTTTTTAATTTATGGCATGTGGTTAAACTTTGTGATTGTTAAGTTGATGGTACCTATAATAGGTAGTTATGACTGTGAATGTGGTGCATTAAGACAAACAAGATTTGTTTTGCTAGATATTGTTTTGTTTGTTAGGTGAGCATTTATTTCACCGATACAGAATTTGTCACGTGACTCATTACCCATACGATGGATGTTATATGATAAATGTTGGTAATATCACCCAATATTGAATGAAATAAATGTTAAGATTGTACATTGACTTTACATTATATATTAACTGAGTGACATGACAAAGAAAACGGGTAGAACTTCTTCAGTTCACATGGCGCTTCAATGAATGATGTTGACCAAACAATAAAAAAGTAACTCCTGGTTTGAACTAGGGACTTTAATGTCGCCCGTCTGTCTGTCATTCTGTCTTGTCAGTCGCTTTTCCCCAGACTGTATTTCTGAAAGTTGTTGATGTTATGCAATGGAATTTCATTCAATAACTCTCCATGAATTGAAGAAAACCCCCTATATATTGATTTTGAGGTCAACAGTCAAGGGCCAAGGTCGGGAATTCATATATTACAGAAAACGGTTTCCATATGACAGCTGTAGTTTTCTCTCAAGTTTGTAATGACACTCATGGTGTTGAAACTCTATAACATAATATAAATACCAGGGGTTTCAACATTCTCGTTTAAAGTATCATTTCGCAAATTTTACGTTCGTTATAACGATCTAGTTTGCCAATACAACCTACCATTGGGTCAAGTGCTGCCTGACGTCTTTCATACCGATTGTTAGGTCATTCTTGGTACACTGATTTTGACTATGGATAGCTCCATTTACCTGATCAGGATATAGGGCTCACGGCGGGTGTGACCGATCGACAGGGGATGCTAACTCCTCCTAGGCACCTGACCCCACCTCTGGTACATCCAGGGGTCCGTTTTTGCCCAATTCTCTATTTTGTATAAATTGCTTATGGGAATTGTGGGATTGCTCACTGTTCGTTATATTCACCTTTCATACTTCTATTGCACAGGCACTCGACGTTTCAAATACCTATAATAAAAAAAATATTCTACCTATAAACAAAATATTTTGTTTATAGGTAGTCATTTTTTTAATTATAGATATTTAAAACGTTGAGTGCCAGTGCTCTATTGGTTTTGAGATCAAAAGGGTGAAAGGTCGAAGTCATGTAAGGTATAAAATAGGTTTACATGTATACTGTAAAACTAACCCACCCACCCCCTTTCCTTTCTGTAATACTGTAAATAAGTGTTTATACAAAAGAGATTTGTATTTTTAAAAGAAAAGGTAAAGTTTAAACATTAAATTAAGATTTAAAAATGCAAATTGCCATTGTAATCCAATTGATGAAGTAGTTTATATAGAATGGGAATTCTTTACAAAATTAAAGAGTTAACAAAAACCAGCAACCCGGAAGTCGCCCTTTTTCAAGTTTTAAATAAAATCAGCATGAATATTATTTCTATTTGCAATTTTTCATTGAAAATCATGATAATTGACACTGAACGAATATAAAATTTGTAACTTTTTTCGCTAATGCATTTATGAACAGTGAAGGTCAGGGTTAAGAAAAAGATGTATCGATCTAAATGTAAAGAGGCGGGGTTAACCCTGGTTTATTTCTCTTCTCCATTTGCATTATTTTAAGTATTCAGCCTGTTTATAGTGTTCTTAAGGGGGATATAGATCCCACGAATTAGCTTGTTTTAAATTCAAATATTGAGATAGCGATGTAAAATTACGGAGCTATAACTAAGACCTGAATCGTGTACAGAAAAAAGTGACGAGGGTCCAGTAGCTCTCAGGCCTGTCCCAATCTTTTACCTGCAATCCTGAAACTTACGAAAACCAATGCTGAGTATTGACCCAAGTCCTTGGAAAAAAAAACAACAACAAAAAACAAAGAAATTATCAAAGAAATCTCATCTCATCTCATCTCCAACTGAATATATATACTCCTTGACCATTTGATTACGGAAATGTCTGGAAAGTTACCGTGGTTACGATTGGAGAAATTCTGAGAACAAGTTCAAGTTCATTTTATTCACTCAAACCACATTATACATGGTACATGAGGTGCATTAAGTAAACATACATTTGAGTAAGAATAAGGTCAGAATATGTACAAATATACAATATACATGTATTGAAAAAGTATTTACAAAATATATTAAGAAGGACAGACTAACTCATAGATTTTTGAGATAAACATACAGAGTTTTTTAAGTGTTTTAACCTTACTGGTTGACATAATTTCATGAAATTTAATAACGTTAGGTGTTGTGTAATACTGTGTAGGTATTCTTTTCTAATATTTGACAAAGCATTGCATTCTAATATATAATGGAATTCGTCTGCAATTTTCAATTCGTTACACAAAACACAAAATCGTTCATTATATGGAATACCAATCCATCTACCAGTCTCTATAGGGAGACGGTGATTTGTGGTGCGAAATTTAAGAAAAATAGTTCTGAATTTTTTTTGACAATTTTTCTAAATATTTTTCTGGTCCAAAGTCTATTTTAAAAGTTCTGTATATTTTACCTTCAGATGAATTGAACATATCGCTCGACCATGTTTGAATGAATTGATCGTCCTCAAGTCTTTGTTTGACAGTATTTGTTATCCATTTTCCATTTATGTTCTTTTGTTGATTCCATATATTTGAAAGACCGCACATGTTTAAAATTCGATGAATACATTCAAACCAGGGGTTCTTAACAGTACCGTTAAGATACTGTGTATGCAAAAATTTATAAAGTACATTAACAATTTTAAAGTCACAACCTTGCAATAATGTAGCCCAGTATGAAATAATTCTGCTATACACATTAATATAGATTGGGAAATGACCTGTTTCGTCATATACCATAAATGAGGGTGTAGAGCTTTTCAGCTGAAAAATGTGTTTCAGAAATTTTAAGTGAATACGCTCTACAACTTGTAAATTTTCATACCCCCATATTTAACATCCATAAATTAAAACTTGTAAAACTACTTTGTCAAACAGGTCAAATTGACAACTAATTGGTAAATCAAACAATCTAATTTTCCTTATAATTCCATACATAGCTTTCTGGACTTGTTCACATAAATGTTTCTTAGCTCTACAAAAAGACCCTGATCTAGAAAATATAATACCGAGATATTTGAATTCTTTTACATTCTCTATAACACCCCCATTATAGTAAAATTGCCTTTTCATCAATGGACCCTTTGAGAATATCAAAATTTTTGTTTTATCGACATTAACATTCAATTTCCACTGAGTACAGTATATAAAAAAATCATTCAACGTACATTGTACATCATCAGCAGATTCAGCCATTATAACTGTATCATCTGCATATAGCAGAATTAAAAGTTTCAAGTACAACATAAGTTCTTCTTCAATTGAATTAGTAACATTTTGTAGGCCAATAATGCCTTTATCTTGTAAAAAAAAATATTCAAGATCGTTAATATACAAAGCAAACAGAAATGGGGATAAATTTTCGCCCTGTCTTACCCCAACATTACATGTGAAAAAGTCAGTTGACATGCCATTTATCTTAATCATTGATTTAATTCCCATATACATATTTCTGATATAAGTAAAACATTTTCCCTTGATACCGTTTGTAGTTAACTTGTTCCACAGACCACTTCTCCACACAGTGTCAAATGCTTGTTTAAAATCAATAAATGCGCAAAATAATTTCCTTTTTTTACTCATTAGAGTGTGTGACAAAAACTGCAAAGAAAGAATATGGTCTAATGTTGAATGGTTTTTCCTAAACCCAGCTTGATTTTCATTAATCAAATTAATTTCCTCGGCGTATGCATCCAGTCGACTATTTAAAATGCATGTGAAAAGTTTACCGAGACAACTTAACAAAGTAATAGGGCGGTAATTTTCCGCTGATGTTGGATCACCCTTATTTTGGTATATAGGTTTAACAACTCCAAGTAACCACTCATCTGGAACAAAGGCACTGTCAAAAATCATATTAAAAAGTTTCTTATACACAGGTAAAAATATTGACAAAGTTGATGAGATATGTTCATTTAATACATTATCATAACCAGGTGCTTTATCGTGCTTAAGTTTTCTAGCAGACTTTTCTATTTCGTCGTCAGTAATAACATTAGTATCTCCATCGTTTGGAACAAAATCAAAATTATCAAAATTCCCCGTTATAAATCGTCATTAGAATCACCTAAATTAAGATTCCTCATAAACTGGAACATTTCGTTAATATCGACGGCGCATTTCTTATTTTTAGTTGATGAATTTAAGATCTTCCAATATTCTTTAGAGTTTGTAGAGTGCAGTTCAGACAGTTTACGTGCTATTTCAAACTTATACTTTTTTATACAACTATCCATTATACGTTTGTAGTTTTTACTCATTGTTTTAAGATTGTCTTTGTTTTCTTCTGTCGTGTGCCTATTATGAAGTCGTTTCGCTAAATGAAATTTTCTTCTTGCAGCTCTACATTCTCTATTGAACCAGGGTTTATTTTTCATTTTTTGTACATTTTTTGTAACTCCAAATACTTCACTGGCTGTGTTCATATACACATTACATATATCATTTGCTACCTTGGTAATGTCTGCTTTACAAATACTAGACCTAGTGGATAATTCATTCAAGTAACTTTCAATATTATTTACGGCGCATGGATTTTAAAAGCCCGAAACAATGCCGAGGTAATATATGGAACGGGTGACGATAGCTTATTAAGAATAGGAAAAAGTGCAACGAAATTTTTTTTATCATTGACCTGATCTTTTTATTAAAAAAAAAAAAAGAATGGAAATTTCATATAACTTCTGTTTAATCAGACGATTAACCCTAAGGTCGAATGTGTATTATCAGTGCCTTTAAGATAAGTATAAATCATTTTAGTGACGTGCGTATGGTGTATGAATATATTGTAGTATGGATGATTCTATACCTTCATGTAAAATACTCAAATCCGACTGGCAGAGAAACGGTTGGAAAAAAATGGGGGGGGGGGGGGGGGGGGTTAGTGAGTCTCAGTATGAGGTATCACACCGGTAATTGTCCAATCAAAATGAACTTAGTCAATTGTATAGTGTACAGTGATTGTGATGTAAATGTCACATTGGTCAAAATACGGCAGGCGTTACTAGTAGTTGAATCATTATGAATATCTTCAAATCTGTGTATATGGTATGTACATTTCATTCATGGTATAAGGAATACTCTTTATTTTTAAATTTAGATAAAAGATGATATGATTCATTAACTTTGATTTAAATTCATTTGAAGATGCATCGTATGTGCCTCTTGTTTACAATATCTTCCTACTGCTTTTCCGCGAAAATTAATTTTTCTTTCACATTTATGTGACTTTCTGTATAGGTCAGATGGTTCATGGTACATACATGATTTACTGTATTTGAATCGTTGTAATTTCCTGTTTTCGTAGATGCCGTATAGTAGGGTATTCTTGCTTCCATTTCAGCTGTAACTAATCGTAATTATTATCAATTTCAACCCAGTTTTCTCTGCAGAGTTCATTAATTAAGGATTGAATTATGAAAGTGACGGGAATAGATTGTTAATTAACAGTTGTCTTTCTTGTAACTATGTTCACTATGTTATGAAAAATAATTTCAAAATATCTGCATCATAAGCCTTTTGCGACAGAACAACTGGTATTCAAAGGTGGCACTGATGATTTTTTCCAACCGAGACCACATTGGCTTTTAGATATTAATAAAATGTACCAATAGAATATTGTTTAGTACAATTGTATGATGATTAGCAAATGTCAACTTATTTTAAAAAATATAATCTTTGACAAAAATATAATGAAGAAAATTAAGGTCAAAGGTAATAAAACGGAAATTTCGTACTTTATATACATACACTGTATCTATCATTTTCTGATAATATGACGTTTTGCCATTATATTCCACTAAATAGAATAAATATTGCAACATTAGAACAAAGATCTTTACTGTTAATCTAAAATAGTTCCCTTTTTTTGTATTCAAATATATTTGGTTGCTAAGCAACAACACCATGATGACATCAAATGTTATGAAAAGTAATGCCCTTATTCCTCCCCAAGTTCATTGTATACGAATGTTCTAGTACTTACTTTCAATCACTAAATTTAGATGTACTTGTATCACACAAAAAATGTTCTTCTTATACTAAACCTCTTAAAACTTTTTTCTAGACATAATTCTTGATACTGGGTTGTTCCGATAGAGGCATGCCTTAACCAATATCTCTCTATCGACTGGAACTTCACAGCAGACATATAAAAGATCTGAAGAAGAAAAAAAAAACCACCAAAAAATCTGGAAAAAAAAGATTTTTTAATACTTAGCCCAAAATACTAATGTATTGTAAATGTTTTCTATAATCAAAGCCCTCTGAAAATCATGTGTTTAATTACTGATGAAATTTTATCAGAGGTAATTGTAGTACACATTTAATAATGTGTTAGATGCACAGCCAGATTAATTTTGGTAAAGGTAATATTATTATAAAGCATTTCATTTTTAGTTTTAACCTGGAAATCACTGCCACAATATCGGTACTTGAAAACTAGTAATACCTGTACAGTTCCTCTTCAGTGAGAGACTGCGAACTTCCTTAGGAAGCATATGACAATCGTTCCTCCACGATATGACCATCTCAGCATAATGGTTGGTGGCAACACAGATGGAGAAAACCAAATCTTCAAAAACGGCTTCATAAAATCTGCAGTTCTTTGAATAATCCGGTACCATATCTGAAAGGAAATTGCAAATAAAACCAGCATTAGCCATCATACCTTATTAATTTGTCAGCATTTAACACACCTTATGATTAGAAACAGAATCATTTCCCGTGTTTTGTCTCTTTTTGTATGTATGTGATACCTAGTAATGCAACGTTAAACAGTAAAAGGGTACACACATATCAGTGTACAATAATGCCATGATTCCATTATTTGTGAATGTATTAATATTATCTGGATTTATTTGAATGTAACCAAATGTATACGGATTTAACCCCATATTAAACCTCTCAGAGTCCTACCAACTGAATGCCAGGTTGTCGCTCCAAATGAAATGCCACAGTTCTTGGATCAGGTGTCCCTGTGTCTTCCACATCAGTATCCTTCCAATGCATGTCTGGATTTGCCAGTAGACTGCCTCTAGCGGAAGATATCTGGAAGCTTCCCACTAAAGATTGGGATGGCAATACCCTTTTTAAAGAAGAAAAAATACAATTAAGAATTATTGGTTTATGTTTTAAAGCAAAATATAAGCTTCATGGTAGTAAGGGACAGTTTCGCACGAATGTACAGGTCACATTTATTTAAAGATAGAGATGTCCTAGCTATATTTGAAGTGCCATTTGGTAAGGGATTACATACATGTGTTATAAATGAATGGAATATTTCGTTACACATTGTGAGTAATGAAAAAACAAAAGATATGCATCATGTAGATGTCAGCATTATGCCTAGCATATACATGGGGGCAAATACTGAAGAAATTCAGGTTAAAACATACAGGGTTCAGCGAAAATATTGTAACTCTGAGGGAAATTGAATGACCCCAGATTTAAATTAGAATTGAATTGGTTCTTTATTGTACGCAGTGTCTAAATGGTACTCTCATGAGAGTGTGGATTTAGTCGAAATTGGAGAAAATAGGTAAAACGCCGATCTGTTTAAACATTGAGATTAAAATCGTAAGAAAACGTACATGTGCAAAAAAATCCTATTTTCTTATAACTTTGCCAGCATTAAAAACTATTTTTACATGTACTGAAAGCATGGGATATATGCTTTTCAAAAATATAAAAAATAGTGCACTCATACGCAAAATAAAAAAAATCGCATCGATGGGGAAAATGGCCTTGCGACAAAGCGTTGCGTCATATTTAGACGAAGTCATCTTTCACTTTAAATGCTTTTATTGATTTAATGGCTTTATCTACTTAACTGATTTTTACATAGTTACAATATAGAGAAAATTTCCAAAAAAAAAAAACAAAAAAAAAAAAAAGATAGATGGATCATATATCTTATGACCGTAGTTTCAAAGATTTAGAGGCACTTCTTTTGCGTTGTCCTGTTTTTACGCGCCCCCGGCAAATTGACCGACCCGGTAGAGAAGCAATCGTAACAACTCGGCCATTTCCGTAACCGACAAATAACCTCGTAAGCAAACAGAAGAAATTCTTCTTAAATTGTTTGCAGGAAGTTACTCCGCAAATAGTTCTTTCATAATGGAGGAGAGACTCGAATTTGCTCGCAGCAAACTTGGAATTGAGTTTTCTTTGAAAGATAAACAATTGGAAACACTTAGATATTTGTGGGAGAAGCGAGACTGCATTAGTGTATTGCCAACCGGGTATGGGAAAAGTACAATTTATCAACTTCTTCCATGGCTTTTACAAGGAGAAAGGGAAAGGGCAGGAATTGTACTCGTCATTGGACCCCTGACGTCAATTATTGTGGACCAGGTGGCTTTTCTCACTTCTAAGGGGGTGAAGGCTTTATACTATAACTTTGATGTCGTTCTGCGGATGACGACGAATCTGTTTCGAAGGTAGAGAAAATGCTCAAATTAATTTTTCTTTCATTGAAATTTTCTGACTGCATGTGTGTATGCGAGGAATTAAAACGGGCCTACAGTTGATCTTTCTAATGCACTCTATTTATATATTATCCTCTTTCTACACGTTTCCCCCTTCTATCTAATAACCAGAAAATACTTTACATTATTGAAGAGCTGCAGTTTATATCGGGTATTAGACAATGCCACAGAATACAAACATCACCAGAATCATTTATTTGCAATCTTTTATATGTAATGAGATTGCATTTAAATTCTGGTCATGGTGGACAAAGATGCTTCAACTATGTAGAATACTTTTTTTTCAAAGTCCCTAAATAAAAGGGGAAAAACATAACTGCACCAACAAAACGAAGAGATGTCAATCGATACAAGAGTATTTCAATTAACAAGGCATACCCAAGCACACATTACAATATGTGACATCAAACATACATAATTAATAAATCTGCCCACAAGTTCTCTTCTGACTTTCAAGAATAGCCAATGAAAATAGTTTTTGCTCATTTGTTGCTTTTAAGCTGGTTACAAAAGATATGCAGTGCATCATAGATGGTGATGTTGAGATTTTGTACAGTCATCCAGAGGCAATATTTACCAAACAGATTGGTAGGATTCTCCGGTCCAAAATATACCAGGAGTATGTCTGTTGTGTAACAATTGATGAAGCTCACAATTGTCATGATCGAGGAATGGTAAGAAACTCACTCACACCGTCTTTATAATCTAAGTATCCATTTTAAATACAAATTTACAAAGTAAGAGTTAGAGTCAATTTAAGATAAGATAAATCAGACTCCTCAAAATGAACATCTCCTTTAATCATTAAAAATGTTGCATCCCTGCAAAATGTCTGCACCTTTCTTGAGAAGGACACCCTTCCTTCCGTGGATTAATTTGTTCAATTCTTTGTTGATTCCTTGGCTCCATTCACTGAAAATATTTAAATGACGATGATCAAATTGTTTTAAAAGGCCGAGCGTGTTCCGATGGAGTAGAGAGATAGCGTTCTGAGTCACCTTTATCCACGCTTGCGCAGAGGCTAGGGACGTTCACAAGCGAACACCAGGGTAGGGTTGAGACGATGAGACGATCATAGAAAAAGAAGGAAAATGTGTTATAAACATGTAACAGAAGGTACCGTTTATGATTACACAAAATATTCTAATGATTTTTAAAATAATAATTATGAATAAATTTACTTTCGATTTAGATAGTGTGATATGAGGAAGTTATGCTAGTATGTAAAACCAGCGAGGTCAATATTCCACCCCAGTAACTCTGTAAATGTAACAAAACAATGCACCATTCGTTCAATGTTAAATGTAACTTGACAATTGCATGCACAGTACTTGTCATTGGAGCAATGTCAATATACAATGGGTTGGAATGACTGTTTGTTACACAATGCATTGTCTGTTCAATGTGTATCCGTAGCAATGGGCGCCGTCGGTAGGTGGCGCTGGTGGCAACATTTCCCTCAATCACAAAAAAATGACCTCACTGCGCTAGGGTATCAGGGGACAGTTTCGCACTATAGGCCCGTTCAACTTTTCAAAAAATGGAAATACCCCATATTTGAAGTGACATATTACATGTGTAAAAATGTATACAATAATTTTAGGATGCATGTCAAATGTAGCTGAGTGCTTAATAAAAATGTTGCTATACACCAGCATATAGATGGGTGCAAATACGAAACTAAGACACGTGGTCAGTTGCTGAAGAAATTCCGGTGAAAACATGCAGGGTCTAGCAAAAGGTCTGTAGCTGTGAGGGAAGGTGGATGGCCCCATATGAGAGGTAGATTTTTGAGAAGGGCAGATAGGGTTCTTGATTGTGCACAGTGTCTAAATCCCCATGTTTGGTACTGTGATAGTGTGGGGGTGGTGCGGATTATAGATTACATGTAATTTAGGGTCATAATTTATTAACTACACTAATATGAAATACAAGTATTGACATAAAAGGGAAATGTGATTTTTCATTAGTCTGTCAAAATCTGACTTTGGTATATACCTCCTATCCACATGTTTCAAAACCAAAGAAACTGTCCCCTGCCACCTAGGCACTTTTCACCGTTTTATATGATATAGCCCGAGATTTAAATACGAAAGTATTAACGTGAAACGAAAGTAGGGAGTTCAAAGAAAGCACGTGGTACGAAATGACATTTTGTCGGTATTTTGAAGTGAGAAAATAAGTAGCAAGACCAGAAATCGGCCATATACGCAGATTTTGCGGTGATATTTAAATAATTCGAACTTCCTTTTTCTTTAAACAACACTGAGGTAATACATACATGTCCGGAGAATGTGGTAAAATATTTTTTTCTACCTGTTGGCAATCTCTACCCAGAGTTGTCGTTCCTTGCTCTCACTTACACCTCTGTTAACGTTTCAAAATAAGCAATGTTATTCCACGTGTAAATCCACTTTTTTTTTTTTTTACGGCTAATAAAACTAAGAACTATTTTATAAAATATAGGGAAAATGTAGGGCAAGCAAATATTTGTATATTTTTTCCCATTACTATATATTCTTCATGTACCGATGTATAGGCCTGGTGCAATACTGCCAATAGAACTACCCAATATCTACGTTTCAACCCAAATCAATGCTTCTTGTGTCACAAAAAGACTTGACATCTGCTCAATATTTATTTATTTAAGTATATTTTTGTAACTGAAGTTAAAACCATACTTTATTTGAGCATACGTGTCATTTTACAAAAATCTTGTAAAACCCTAGAGACGTTCACAGGTTACAGACTACTAATTTTACCCCTATTTCATTGACCACGCAAGTAGTGCCTGTTTATAAATAGAGGTTTTTTCTTAAAAATTCTTGGGGATGTATGTGGGGTGGATTTGTGTTATTATAGGGCATAGATGGAAAGAAGAGGGTCTGAAAAAAATTAAAAACTTATAATAATGGGAAATTCTGCTCTTAAGTGTGTAGTAGGAAGGGTGTAAATAGGCCATTGTTTATCTGCTTCTCAAAGGGAAAGGGAAATATGCAGGGTAGGGGTTACTTGCGGTGTCATAACAGGACTTGTGTGCGGTGGATTTTCCTGACATTCACAAATATTTTTGGACTTGAATAGCTCTAAGTCTGTACCAAGTTTCAGGTAAGTTGAGGCGGTGGAATTTTTTATATTAATTTTTATGTTATAAAGGAATGTATAGCAAAATAATTGGTAGTCTGTGTCCTACAGAGGTGTAAGTGAGTGTAAGGAACGATAACTCTGGGTAGAGATTGACCTGTTGGTATAATTTACAAGAACGATATCTCTAATATTTGTAAACGGAAACAAAGGGAAAATAAATCATGTATACTTCATTGTCCGCAATAAATCGCCGATATATGTGATTCAATGAAGTTTCCTGTTATCAAATTGTCATGTTTATTTTATATATATATATAATTATCCTAAATTTTGTACTTCACCTTGCAAATTGATACTGTACCGTCAGTAGGTGGCGCTCATGGCATAAACAAAAGTTTTTTTTAGGACAGCCTGAGGCCACAAGCGGTGTCCAGGACAGAGCCCTGGTGGGGGTGGAGGGGTTGTGTGAAGGGTAAATAACATAGCAATTTAAGTCCGACCAGCCCATCTTTATTCCAATTCTTAAGACGTCTCAGAAAATGATCTTTCGCAAGGCACAGAACCAACTGGCATGCTACTTCCCAGCATGTATAACTGCTTTGTTTTGCCCTCACTAGTGACTTTGGTACAATCTTATAATCTTTTATATCAAGGATATTGATAAAGAACAATTAAGATATACATATGTAATTGAAACAATGATATTTGTGTAGAATTTCATACAGAAATACTATCATTTTCCTCGTCCGGTAGCTAAAATGACCGAGGATAGGTATATGTTTATTAGCGTTTTGAAGCACTATCGATACTTATTTTCAATAAAATAACGTCATATTCACATTTTGCACACCCCAAAGAGGTAGAATAGGCATCAAGTTAACTTCTGTTTGGTCTATTTTCACCAATATTACTTGAGGTCAAATATTTACACAAGTCAGAAAAATAACTTCATGGAAATATGTGAGGGTACATGTACTCGGGTTTGCCTGTGATACAGGGAAAAGATATATTTTAGTATACCTATTAACTTTGAAATCAGCACATTTGAATTAAGTGGAATATTGATTAAAATGTTGAAAAAATATTGTTTTTAAAAATCTCCCCCTGTTGCTAGTATTCGAAACGTTTGAATGGTCAGTGTGTAATTTGTTGTTTGATAAATATAAATGCAAAACTTGTTTTGAGGTAAAGGTGAATCCATCATTTCTTCAGTTAACCTTCGAAATTAAATCTTCCTGGTTTGTAATCCTCGAAAAGAACCGCACGTAACACGTCAATTCATCATGCGTGACTTGTTATGGTTCGATACCTCCCCCCCCTGGATTATTATTTAATTTAATTGATAAGACTTCAGACTCCTGTGAACAGAGCATCATTATTTTATCCCCTATATTGAGAATGAGTGTTTATATACATGTATGATACACCTACAAACCATAGACTAGACAAATTATTGCTGTTAGTCTCAAAACAAAGTGTAAAAAAAAAAAACTTCAGCTTCAGTTCAGCACTGGGATTCTAGAGGAAATTAGAGTATTGCATTTAATATAGAGTCCTCATAAAATACCAGAATTTTCTTTGCAGCACTAAAGTGCTGATTTTACGTCTAAAAGAACTATCAAGGTATATAATTCTATTTCATATTAAGTATTTATATTTATAATAGCAAGAAACCTGTATACCGTAATATTGAAGCTACGAATAAAAACAATGATTAAGTATTGCGTGTGAATCGTTGCATAATACCAACTATTGTATGATTTACTTATTTGTATTCTATAGTTGGCAATTGGTATTGTATATTTTCTATTGTATTGTATATTTTCTATTTGACGGATATTCCGTAATTTTAAGTTTTCATTTGTATTGTTACAGTATGTTTTTTCTTTGTATTTGTACCAATTTTCGTTAGCATTCTATATTCGTGATTTATATTTTATATTCTATAATATCCATTTCTATTGTATGATACCCTATATGTGCATTCCATTTGTATTCAATAATATCATGTGTCAGAAGAAACCCACAACTGACGTCCAACAAAAATTTAACAATTTATTTATAGAAAGATCTATATCATTAAAAATACTAAAATACAGTAATGAAAGTTTTCAAAGCAATGTTCGTTAACTGTTTACTACTGAGCTGAGATAAGCCTGTTTATATAATGCTATCAAAATCTGCCTTTAAGTCCTGTCCCATGTAATTCTATATCCATTACATTTATTAATATAAAATTTAGAGTCTATTTATTTGAACGAAATAAAACTTTCAGGGGCTTGAATTAGCCTTAGTCACATACGTCAATAATCAAGATCGAGTACATATGTATTCTACAACAGATAATAAAGTTCATTTGTTTTATATAATTAGAATAGTGGGATAATTTCTTTGATTTTCCGTAGTAATGTAAAGGGATGAAATCTAAAGATGGAATGAAACAATCTCGTTTGTCATGAAGTTGCATTGTTTACAGTAAACATACATTTTTAATAAAATTATATATCATATTGATAATTATACCCCCTGAACGAAGTTCTGGGGGGTATATAGGAATCACTCTGTCGGTCTGTCCGTCCGTCCGTCTGTCTGTCTGTGCAGATTCGTGTCTGGGCCATAACTTCTTTGTTCTTTGACTTAGGCATACCATATTTGGCACACAGGTGGATCACCATGAGACGATGTGTCGAGTACCTTCATGACCTCTATATGACCTTGACCCTTGACCTCAAGGTCAAAATTAAAGGTTTTTAGCTCTTCTGAGCCAAAGGCTCAAAGAGCTAATGCTATGGCCATTTGTGCGGTGTGCGTAAACTTTTTAGAAAAAGGGCTATAACTCAAGAACCCCTTAGCCAATTGTTTTCAAATTTGTTACAGGGTATCATTGGCCCAAGGGCTTTCATACATACTAAATAGAGGAATGTGACCCTTTAACAAGGGGAGATAATCAGGAAAATACAAACAAAAGTAGTGGTTGCTAAAAAATCTTCTTCTCAAGAACCACAGGGCAGATTATCACCAAACTTACACATAAGGATGAGGATATGTTGTAGATTAAAAATTGTTCAAGGCATTACCCTGGGGCAAAGGGCGTGGTCTCAAGGTCACTTCAAAGTTGACCTAAATTTAAATTTTTTTTAAATTCCTTAAATCTTAGATATTTTAGTCATTATAAGGACTAGGATCATCAAATTTTGACAGTTGATGCATCTTAGGACCTTGTGTCAAGTTGTCTCAAAAGTAGGTCACGGTGACCTACTTTTTGAATTTTGCAGGTATTTATTTTAAAATTAATTTTGATGCATATCTTGGACACTTTGAAGCCTATGATCATCAAAAGTTGTCAGTTGGTGGATCATGGGACCTTGAAATGCGTCAACTGAAAAATAGGTCACCGTGACCTACTTTCTGAAGTTTATGGCTTATCATTTATAGATATATTTTAAGTTGTTATTTCAAATACCGAGAGGTTTAGAATCATCAAATCTTGTAAGTTGATGCATCTTGAGGCCTTGAAACATATTTATAAAAAACTAGGTCACAGTGACCTACTTTTTTAATTTTGCAGATATTCAAATTTCACATTTTCAATTTTAGATGCATATTTTGGGCACTGTAAAACCTAGGATCATCAAACTTTGTCAGTTGATGCATCTTCAGTCTTCGGTTTGTGTCGACCAAAAAGTAGGTCACCGTGACCTACTTTTGGTATTTGACAGCTAAATTACTATATTTCAGACACTATTTGACCTACAATCATCAAACTTTGTCAGTTGATGCATCTTGAGTCTTCGGGGTGTATCGACCAAAAAGTAGGTCACTGTGACCTACTTTTGGCATTTGACAGTTATATTTATATATTTCAGTCACTAATTGACCTACAATCATCAAACTTTGACAGTTGATGCATCTTGAGTCAACGGAGTGTGTCTTCCAAAAGTAGGTCACCTTGACCTACTTTTGGAATTTGACGGCTATATTTATATATTTCAGATACTATTTGACCTACAGTCATCAAACTTTGTCAGTTGATGGGTCTTGCATGTTCGTAGGGTTTCGACCAAAAAGTAGGTCAACTTGACCTACTTTTGGAATTGGACACCTATATTTATATATTTCAGATACTATTTGACCTACAGTCATCAAACTTTGTCAGTTGATGCGTCTTGCATGTTCAAAGGGTGTTGACCAAAAAGTAGGTCACCTTGACCTATTTTTGGAATTGGACGGCTATATTTATATAATTCAGATACTATTTGACCTAGTCATCAAACTTTGTCAGTTGTTGGGTCTTGCATGTTTGAAGGGTGTTGACGAAAAAGTAGGTCACCTTGACCTACTTTTGGAGTTTGACGGCTATATTTATATATTTCAGATACTATTTGACCTACAGTCATCAAACTTTGTCAGTTGATGGGTCTTGCATGTTCGGAGTTCGCTGACCAAAAAGTAGGTCACCATGACCTACGATTGGAATTTGACAGCTATATTTCAATATTCAGATACTAATTGGCTTAAAATCATCAAACTTTGTCAGTTGATATTTCTTGGGTTCTCAAAATGTGTAAACCAAAAAGTAGGTCACATTGACCTACTTTTTTTAATTCTTAGGATTTAACTAAAGATTTAGAATACTAAGAGGCTAAGAATAGAAATGGTGGGGTTGTACAATTTATCAGAAGAGCGATTCTAGGCCCTTGGGCCTCTTGTTTTACAATGGATTCGTGTCCGGGCCATAACTTCTTTGTTCTTTGACATAGGCATACCATATTTGACACATGAGTGTATCACCATGAGACGATGTGTCATGTACCTTCATGACCTCCATATGACCTTGACCCTTCACCTCAAGGTCCAAATTAAAGGTTTTTTACAATGGATTCGTGTTCGGGCCATAACTTCTTTGTTCTTTGACATAGGCATACCATATTTGACACATGAGTGTATCACCATTAGACGATGTGTCATGTACCTTCATGACCTCCATATGACCTTGACCTCAAGGTCAAAATTAAAGGTTTTTACAATGGATTCGTGTCCGGCCATAACTTCTTTGTTCTTTGACATAGGCATACCATATTTGACACATGAGTGTATCACCATGAGACGATGTGTCATGTACCTTCATGACCTCCATATGACCTTGACCTCAAGGTCAAAATTAAAGGTTTTTTACAATGGATTCGTGTCTGGGCCATAACTTCTTTGTTCTTTGACATAGGCATACCATATTTGACACATGAGTGTATCACCATGAGACGATGTGTCGAGTACCTTCATGACCTGTATATGACCTTGAACTTTGACCTCAAAGTCAAAATTGATTATAGGGTTTTGACATAGTCATACCATAAGACATGGGTGTATCACCATGAGACTATGTGTCATGTACATTTATGACCTCTTTATGACCTTGACCTTTGATCTCAAGGTCAAAATTATAGGTTTATGCCATGGATTTGTGTTCGGACTATATCTTCCATTTTCTTCTACAAATGCATACCATATTTTTACACTCTGGAAAGAGGTAATTTATACCTATTAACAACACCCTTTGGGAGATTGGGGTAAGCGGGGGGTATTCTTAGTGAGCATTGCTCACAGTACCTCTTGTTATATCAATATTGATAATATATATATATATATATATATATTAAGCACGGAAATAGCAATGAACTCTAAAATGAACATAACTGCCCTAAGTGAAGAAATATTTAAAATAAAGCACAGAAAATTTCACTTTCTTTGGATACCCACTTCCGCCCTTACCCGGGGTTGAACTCACGACCTGCGGAACTAAATCTCCTAGCAGCATGCAACCAGCGCACTAGACCGCTCGACCTTCTAGGCAAGTCTATATATATATATATATATATATATATATATATATATATATACATGAGTATTGTTATTACATAAAATATCGTCAAAATATCTGAATGTCGAGACGAAGGTGGCCACAGCAAGAACTATTTTCATCTCATGTAGATGTTTTTGATATTAGTCTTGATATATATGTACATGCATGATGCAAATTATGGTTTATTTTTCTAAATTTCATTATAAGCAGATCCTATAACCTACTTACAAAATTAATGTCTTTTCCCTACCATTACTGGCACTAGTGCGCAAAGAACAATAACATTACTTTAAAATTGTTACACTAAAATAATCTCTACCAATAAAATCCCATTGATAATCAGCAGCATTAACAGCCGTACAGAATACTGAATGATAGAATCTAAAATTATTATACTATTGCGTCATGTTTTCTGTTCTATTTCAGTGTAACGATGGCATGCTCCAAATACAAGTCGACAAAAGAGACCACGCACGCTGCCCGCGTTTCTCGTTTAGTAGTGGATCCCTGTACAGACCTCTTCAGGGACCTTCTCAGGAATCATGTTACAGAAATTCAGTTTCCGCCCATTCTTCAAAACAAGAAAAATACACTAAGTCCCATTCTCAATAAAGTTCAAAGACCATTGCTTTATCCCAATGGAGGATACTTTAATGGAACATATACTGAATTTGATCTCTCTTTACTATACATATTGTTGAGAAATATATCGGGTATATTGTCTCACAGAAAAGGATGGGGCAAAACACCAGATCCATTAGACCGATGTCTGTCAGCGAATATTGACCGAATTCGAGAAATAAGAAACAAATATTGTGGCCACTCACCCAGTGTATCTCTACCTGATCCAGAGTTCCATACACTCTGGCAGGATCTGACAATTATAATTGGTGAACTTGAGGGGAGTCTTCCCGGAGGATGTTCAAGATATTCAGATGCTGCGAACCAAATCAAAACAGACACTATGGATCCTGAACAGGAAAAGAAATATATGGACATCATTGATGAACAGTATCAGTCTATACAAGAAGTTAAAGGTATCATTCTCTCATTTCTGTAATGTTTTTTAAGAATGTCAGGATAGATACAGGAGGCGATATTGCAACATTGACAGAAATGAATTTTGGTATAATTAAATGTTGGTTTACGTTGTTGCAGGATCAACATTTCCGATTATCTTATTTCAGGTATCAACATATTATAAAGATAAAGTTTACGAAGTGTTCTAGAAAAAAATAAAGTATACTTATATAAAAATAATAAATTATTTCCATTGTACATGTATAGGTGGAATATTATTATATATTTTACCAGGGCATGTACTATCAATTATAAATGTGTATCAGATAATGAGACAATGTTGTATATTTGCACTTTATTTACAATCATCAATACATGAATGAAAAACAAACAAATTGGGAAAAGAAAAGAAAAAAGTTTAGAGTTTTGAAATATCATTTATTGTGTTTAAAGACACTACCATTGGCATGAAGAAAGAGCAACAAAGGCAGGGGGTGCAGCAAGAAATTTTGATGTCTGAGGTACAACGACAAGACGAGAAACTGAATTTTGAGCTACATAAACAAGGCGGGGAACTACAAAAGCAAGGCGGGAAAGTACAAAAGCAAGGCAAGGAATTAAAAAGACTAGGCGGGGAACTACAAAGACAAGACCAAAAACTACAAAGACGAGACCAAAAATTACAAAGACAAGTCATTGGGTTGAAATCTGATCTAGAGAAGGCAGTACTAAGTAAGTTATGGAAAAGTTTAGATAAAGTAGAGAGTAATTTTTGGAAAAGTTTAGGTAAATTATTTTACTAACAACAAAGGAAATTCGTAATTTTATCCTGTCAAAATGAAAACTGGTGTGTACCTCCTTTTATTTTGATACTGAATTTGCATTATCCACATGTGTCCATTGGATGTGACAGAAATTTACTTCCATATTTCTCCAGGGACAGAGAAGGTTTCGGACTCAGAGAAAATCAACATTCTTGGTAAGTTAGTTTACTGTACATATTATGTTCTATGCAAGGGCTTACAGGTATGTGTAGAAAACAACATTTCTTACCCGAGCTTTTCTGATCAAAATGTATTCGTTGCTTGTCGTCGTTGTTGTCTTTGTAAATATCTCACGATTTTTTCTTTCATTTTTCTCAAGAACCACAACGAGGACTAAGTTTTTAGCTCACCTGAGCTGAAAGCCCAAGTGAGCTTTTCTGATCGCCTGTTCTCAGTCGTCTGTAAACTTTTCCCATTTTTGACTTCTTCTCTAGAACCACTGGGCCAATTTCAACCAAACGTGGCCAAAAGCATCCTTGGGTGAAGAGATTTCACGTTTAATCAAATGGGGGACCATGACCCCTTCAAATGGGAGATAATCACAAAAATTGAAAAATATGGTGGGGTCATTTAAATACTCTTCTAAAAAATCACTGAGCCAGGAGAGCTGAACTTTACATGAAAGCTTTCTGACATAGTGCAGATTCAAATTTATCAAAATCATCACCCCCGGTCGTAGGATGGGGCCACAAGGGGGATCAAAATTTTACATAGAAATACAGGTGACTCGAGATGGTTCGAACTTCGATCTCGAAGTGAAATCATGGTCCCGAAATTTTTCTCTATATAACAAAGCAAATTTACTATCGATCTCTCGAACGTTCGATCTCTCGAAGTGAAGTTGGGTCCCGTAAAACATATTTCATTGTTTTTCACCCTCGATGTCTCAAAGTGGTGGTAGCGTATACCCACCGTTACCCAAGCATTTAATAATTTCCGCTTGGACCTTACCTGGATTTTATTGAGGGGTAATTAGGTGTTTCCATAGTTGAAACATCGCACGTGCTTCTTTGTGGAGGTGATACACTTGAGTATATAATTCTCTAATTGATCAGTTTACACCTTGCACTGGGGTTTTGTGTCGTGATGATTAAAATTATATATACTCCGACTATGAATAACATCTATAATTTTTATTGACGTGACAACGAGAGAGTAAGTTTAATACATAATTTAGAGATCTACAGACTGTTAAATTTCTCGAGTTTGTTTTTTGTGTAAAGTTACTCTAAAACATCGGTTTACTCATTCGTTAGAATTTTTGTTTTTGGGTAAAGCGACATATTAACATTGTGCTCTGTTTAGTTTGCGACAGTAAAGTGTCATCGGAACTTGGTTTTTTATGCCTATCTAAGCATGATTAAAGAACAAATAAATACATAAACTTTGAAATGTTTTTATCAATGGAAAATAAGAGTTTTTATTTTGATATCAAATTAACTACCTGCCGAACAGGTCAAAACGATATCATATGATCTTGTTGGTAAACATTTCCGGTTAGTGTAAAATCTAAACCATACCGGCGGACCTTCAATTTCTGAATTTCAATCTCTCGATTTCTCGAAATTTTAACAAGGTCTCTTGAACTTCGAGTTATCTCGAGTCACATATATATAGGGAAAATCTTTAAAAATCTTCCTCTCAAGAACCACTAGACCAGGAAAGTAGAAATTTACATGAAATCTTCCTGATATATTGCAGATTCGAGTTCGGTAAAATTATGGCCCCCGGGGGTAAGATGGGGCCATAATAGCGGATCAAAGTTTTACATACAAATGTATACTATTAGGAAAAATCTTTGAAAATCTTCTTCTCAAGAACAACTTGGCAAGGAAAGAACAAATTTAGATGAAGGCTTCCTGACATAGTGCAGATTCAATTTGTTAAAATGATGGCCCCAGAGGGTAGAATGGGGCCACAATAGGGGATCATCATTTTAGATCTAAATATATAGCTAAAATCTTTAAAGATCTTCTCAAGAACTAATGGGCCAGAAAAGTACGAATTCATATGAAAGCTTTCTGACATAGAGCGGATTTAAATTTGTCAAAATAATGACTCCCAGGGGTGGGATGGTACCACGATAGGGAATCAAAATTTTGCATACAAATATATAGAGAAAATTTTCTCCTCAAAAACCATTAGGCCAAAGAAATTTATATTTACATGAAACCTTACTGAGATAGTGCAGATTCAGGTTTGTAAAACTCATGGGGCCACAATAGAGATAAATGTTTTACATGCGAATATATAGGGAAAATCTTTGAATATGGGCCAATGTGACTCAAATGAGTGATGTGGCCCATGTCCCTATTGTTTATATTGATAGGAGCACATTCTCGTGAAGTGTAGATTCAATTTCATCCATACCATGACCCCTGTACCAGCGGCAGGGTCACGGTAGGAGTTGGAAGTTTACATAGGAATACCGGAGGTGGTAGCCTAGAGGTGAGGACTCTAGATTGCAATTGGAAGGCCCAGGTGCGATTTTTGTTTATCCCGGGGCCACATTTAATCTAAGACCTTTTTAGTTCACCTGAGCCAAAAGATCAAGCAAGCTTTTCTGATCAAAATTTGTCCGTTGTCTGTCATCGGCATAATCTTTTCACATTTTCATTTTCTTCTCCAGAACTTCCGAACCAAATTTCAACCAAACTTGGCACAAAGTACCCTTGGGTGAAGGGCTTTTGAGTTTATTTGAATGAAGGGCCACACTCCCTTTAAAGGGGAGATAATTACACAAAATAGGGTGGGGTCATTCAAAAATCTTCTCAAGATCCACTGGCCAGAGAAGCTAATATTACATGAAAGATTCCTGACATTGTGCAGATTTAAGTTTGTTATAATCATGACCCCTAGGGGTAGGATGGGGCCACAATAGGGATAAAAGTTTTACATACAAATATATGGGGAAAATCTTGAAAAATCTTCCCAAGAAACACTGGACCAGAATAATTGAAATTGGGGGGGGGGGGGGGGGGGGGGTGGGGGGGGGTGGGGGGGGGGGGGGGGCTGGCTAGAATAGGGACTAAAGTTTTACATGCGAATATATATGGAAAATCTTTAGATATGGGTCAAGGTGACTCAGTTGAGGAATGAGGTAAATGGGCCTCTTGTCCATAGGTAGTGACTTTACTTTTACCAAGAATTAAAATTGAAAATCGCGGATCTTTGAGATACGACCTTCAAAATGGAGTTCACGTGATAGTACGTGTATGTGAATGTTACGATAATGAAACCCAACTGCTACGATTGCAAATGTCATGCATATATGTCAAAGTTTGTGACATTTCACCTAAAACTTCAAACTCAAACATCTTAGTCTTCCTCTTTGGCAGTTCCTGACGTGAAACAACTAAATTGAGAAGCATTATGATAAACTCCAAAGTCTTCATTTTTTCTTCAGAATTAGAAAATAGAAAAAAAAAATGAAATAAGTTTGGGAACAGTATATTCTCTGATATGAATACTAATACGATCTTACTTCGATTTAGAAGGGCTGGTTCACATTTGTTTATGCAAAGATTTCTTTCATTTTTAGCTCACCTGAGTTGAAATCTCAAGTGAACTTTTCTGATTGTCTATTGTCCGTCGGTCTGTCTGTAAACTTTTTACATTTTTATAGGGGGGGGGGGGGATATAGGAATCACTCTGTCTGTGCGTCCGTCTGTCTGTCTGTCTGTGCAAATTCGTGTCCGGGCCATAACTTCTTTGTTCTTTGACATAGACATACCATATTTGGCACACAGTTGGATCACCATGAGACGATGTGTCGAGTACCTTCATGATCTGTATATGACCTTGACCCTTGACCTCAGTCAAGGTCAAAATCAAAGGTTTTTTTTTTTTTTTTTTTACAATGGATTCGTTACCGGGCCATAACTTCCTTGTTCTTTGACATAGGCATACCATATTTGACACATGAGTGTATCACCATGGGACGATTTGTCGGGTACCTTCATGACCTCCATATGACCTTGACCTCAAAATTCTCTGGTTTAAAGCCAACCATTTCTAAGACCAAGGCCATTTTAATAGGTTTTAAAGCTTATTCTACTTTGAATTAACAACTCTGGAATACAATGGACCACAGAGCCTTTTAATATATTAGGTATGAAATATACAGCAGATTTACAAGATGGAGAGCAGCTGAATTTTGATGAGAAATTGGCAAATATCCATATAGAAATTACTCAATGGTCAAAAACAAATATTACTCCAATTGGTAAAATTACAATTATAAAAAGCTTATTGCTCTCTAAGATTACCCACCTCTTCTTATCTCTCCCTGGACCCAACACATTATGAATAAAAGAATTAGAAAAATCTTGTTTAAAATTTATTTGGGGAGGAAAACATGATAAGATAGTAAGGAAAACAATGCAATTGGACTTGGGTAGAGGTGGATGTAGAATGATAAATTTAGACATCTTTATCAAATCTCTTCAATTAACTTGGATAAGGCAATTGCTCATCTAAAACTCAGCATGGTCAATTTATTGATTGATTGATTGAATATTGTATAACGTCCCGCTCGAGAATATTCCACTCATATGGAGACGTCACCACTGCCGATGAAGGGCTTCAAAATTTAGGCCTATGCTCAGCGTTTATGGCCATTGAGAAGGGGGGATCTTTATTGTACCACACCTGCTGTGACACGGGACCTCGGTTTTTTGCGGTCTCATCCGAAGGACCACCCCATTTAGTCGCCTCTTACGACAAGCAAGGGGGTGCTGAGGACCTATTCTAACCTGGATCCCCACGGGATCAGCATGGTCAAGCTTATTCTCAGAAATTACACAATGTAATATCTCACATCTCTTTCAATATGGAGCAGACTACGCTAGGCAAAAAGCTTTTTCTACCAGAAATTAGGAAACTTTACTTTGTTGAATTTATCAATATTGTTCAACTTAAAAACTTGCATGAAATTCTTTTTGAACCCTAATGGTACAATGATAAAATTAAGATACAAAATAAAACAACCCCTTTCAAGAAACTGTATGACAAAGGTTTTCATTTAGTCTCAGATGTATTAGATAAAGATGTTGATTTCATTAAGTTTGAACATATCTACAATGAACAATTAGGTTAAGATACCTTTTACTTATTATGAAGTGCTTAAATCTGACATTAAACCAAACCTTACGGCTAAAGTTCACCGCCAATTATGAATTAACACACCCGATTCCAGGGATGGTGTTTTGAATGACACACGCTCTATCATTAACATGTGGGTTAGATCAGGGACCTATATACTAGTATACCAGTATATAGGTCCCTGGTTGGATAAACGCACGAAATCGTCGAAGTACGCTTGAAGGTAATGCTCTTAATAACGATAACGCATTTAATAATACACGCTTCATCATTAAAACTAGTGCAGAGAAAACACGAAAATTTATTTAATAAACATTTAAAAGTTGGTTTTTAAAAAAAAATCCGTCTTGTTTGTTTCTTACGTGATAGGTTCTTTCATTACAACGCAAAAACTACATCCCAGTCGAGCCTGGACATCAGCAAACTTAAAGTAAGCATACAGGCACGATCATCACATTGTGAATTCAATTGGATGTTTATATATATTAAAAAAACCGAAATGTTTGTCTTTGAAATTCCACAATATTAATTTATCAACTTGTATTAAACTATAAGAAACGGCAACGGGTTTTTTGTTTATAATGTAAATCCCATATTATGCATCAAATATCCTACCTCAAAAAAAAAAAATATCCAAGATCGATTTTGGATAACTCGAACCCCCGGATATCTCGAAGTTTTTTCGAGGTCCCTTGGACTTCGAGATAGAGATATTTTACTGTATTTTAGCATATTTTCAGTTATACTATTCACATGAAAAAAGTCCTTTTAACACAAATGTCTTTCTGAAAAGGTGGTCAAAATGGAAATGTCTTTCTGAATAACTTCATTTTTCAAATGACGTAATTGCTGTTACTTTAAAATGCTACTCATGTTGTTTTAAATTAATTTTCCCAACTGTGTGAATGCAAGGATGAAAGTTGTCTTGTATGTTTATAAATGTTTTGAAATGCTATAAAAAAAAATCATGTCCCTCGGGAGTATGATGGGGCCACGATAGGGGATCAAAGTTTTGCATAGAAATATATAGGGAAAATCTTTAAAAATCTTCTTAAAACCTACTGGGCCAGGAAAGTGGAAATTCACATGAAAGCTTCCTGACATAGTGCAGATTCAAGTTTGTTAAAATCATGGACCGCGAGGGTAGGATGGGGCCACAATAGGGGATCAAATTTTTACATAGAAATATATAGGGAAAATCTTTAAAAATCTTCTTAAAACATACTGGGCCAGGAAAGTGGAAATTCACATGAAAGCTTCCTGACATAGTGCATATTCAGGTTTGTTAAAATCATGGACCCCGAGGGTAGGATGGGGCCACAATAGGGGATCAAAGTTTTACATAGAAATATATAGGAACAATCTTTAAAAATCTTCTCAAGAACCACGGTGCCAGAAAAGCTGATATTTACATAAAAGCTTTCTGACATAGTGCAGATTTAAGTTTGTTAAAACCATGGTCCCTGGGGGTAGGATGGGACCACATTAGTGGATCAAAGTTTTACATGCAAAAATATTGGGGGAATCTTTAAAAATCTTCTTCTCAAGAACCACTGAGCCAGAAAAGCTGAGATTTACATGGAAGCTTCCTTACATAGTGCAAATTCAAGTTTGTTAAAGCTCGTGACCCATGTGGCTAAGATGAGGCCACAATATGGGATCAAAGTTTTACATACCAATAAATAGATTTGTTTTTTAAAAAAATCTTTTGAACCATTGGGCCAAAGAATCGCACGAAAACTTCCTGACATAGTGGAGATTCAAGTTGATAAAAACATGGTCCTCGGGGGTAAGATGGGGGGTCAAAGTTTTCATATACAAATGTATAGGGAGTATCATTAAAAATCTTGCTCTGAAGAATCACCTAGCCAGAAAAGTTTACATTTACATGAAAGCTTCATGACAGAGTACAGATTCAAGTTTGTAATAATGATGGTCCCCTTAAAGGTCATAGGAGACGATTTAAAAAAAAATGTTTTGCACGAAAATGTGTTCTTCTTTAATAACTTAACATATGTAAAGAGGTCATTCAGAAAAAAATCGTACGGTAACAGGCGCTACAGACCATCACATGTTGCTGTGGTGTGAAGTATCAAAATAGTAAGATGACTTATCTCCCTCGCTTGATGACGTCAAAAGAGACCAGCCTGACGCAAATGTGTATTTGTTTATACTAACAACTGCGGGTTTTATCCGTCAAAATGTTCTATGTGCTTACATTCAACTATAATGTAGCAAGTCAGGTATTTCTATATACTTTTGTCTAAATGATCCAACATTCAGAAAGACTTGGGTGTGAAATCTACACCGAGAACACAGAGAACTCGAAGTTGTTTGACAATCATTACGCGATTACGGGGGTTGATGAGGATCAGTTTCGTTATTGTATTCCCTCTACTTTGGCAAAAACTAATGGGTTTATGAACTTAAATCTTCGACCAGATGCAGTTCTAACTATTTTCGACTAGGCTACAAACCAACGGCAAGCACGACGAAGACGAGAAAATCCTGCAAAACGTTGACTATATATAATGACGGTAGACTACATGTAGACTAGTACAGATGTTCATAATTTAGTATTATAAACATGATCTGATTTGTTTAGAAATAAAATTTGACTAGGAAATAGTTATATGAAGCTTTTCTGATGAGAATTTTTCTCTCTGAATACAAAGTAAATAAATTGAAGATGAATAGGTCTAACTTTAAATGTTGAAAGTTGCATTATCAGACCCCGACCCCCCCCCCCCCCCCCCCAACCCCACCCCCTCTTTTCTGTTTGAAAAAGAATGTTCAAAGCAAATGGTGGAGCATATTGAAATTAGAAGTTTTTATATTAGGTGAAATAAACCAATTTTTACGGTCATGCAAGAGTTGGGGGATGACTTTTTTCCCCTTTAAATGAAGCACTAATTTGCACGTTGATTAAAATTAAACAAAAAATAACGTTAAAGGCCGAGGATTTTGAACAACCGGTCGGTTGAATGAATCAACATGTAAGAATTAAAGCTCGATGAAATTTTGCATAAATGAGAACGTTAGCCATTGATAAATTAGGCAGATTATTCTTTTTTCTACGTTTTCTTGTATCCATTTGAATGCCTGATGTGTGACAATCAAACACACAGTTTCCGACGGGAGTTCCTGCATACTGCGCAGATTTTCTGGCTATGTACATGTACAGCTTATGAACCGATCATCGTTCCACACCCCACGATGACTCAACATATTCCAAAATTGTTTAGAAAGTTTTATTCTGTTTGAATTAGCTTTTCTTGACTGCACACCAGAATTCTTTGGCTACCTAAAGTTGTCTGTGTGACTCGTCCATAACGCATGGCCTATAAAAACAATCAGGACATTCGGATTTTTCGACAGTTCCTTCAATAACTGGTCCAGACGAAGAATTCGTTCTTCCTCTGACTTCCAGTTCCAACCATTATACGCAAGAAAGAGCCCTTATAGAGGCTAATGTGATGGTAAATTATTCTTCATATAGGCCCTAATGTCGCAAATTTTATTGTAAAAGAATGTTAAAGCCATTTATATTTATTAGATTCACCTGTTAAACTAAAATAGATGTACGCGATACTTGTAAAAATTCTATGAAAATAAATTCAAAACACGGCGCTCACGATGTGTGTAAATGAAATTTCGATCTGGCTATAAAATATATCCGAGTCAGGGTGGAACTTGGGCACATAAAACCAAAGGGGAATGAGGGGGTGCCCACCTTTTTTGTCAGTCAATGCATGGGGTTAGAAAGCGCAAGTAATAACTATCTATATTTCTCTTATTATCATACCTCAGTGTGAAAATTCTATGTAACGCGTAATCTGATTGGTATAGACGGTCACATGCCAAGGATGACAAAACTTATATCTCCCTCTCGAACATCCTATCTCCCTATTATATTTACCCCTTGGGTAGTTTCTGTGGAAACGAGGGGGTCATTTATAGGAAAGACCGAATATAAATAACCCCCTCGTTTCCACAGAAACTACCCCTTGGGCAGCCTCGTGCATTTTCCATAAATTTAACATCAAGGTAGACGAAGGGCATGGTGACGTCACAATAAGTCCGACTCAATCTACTTTCATAGTTCGTAAGGTACAAATTATGCAGGTCTCTGATACACAGTTGAATGCATGGTTTTGGTTGATACAAAAACAAGCAAGTAAATCAGCAGTCAAAGAGAATGGAAATACAAAAACTGGTTATCATATCACTGTATTTCGTTGTTTGTACCTTCTACCGTAACACTTTGACGGCGCTGTGTTACCGTTAGGACGATCTCAGCTATATAGATGTGCAGACTCCAATTTCAAATGAACTTTTGAGTCTTGCTTTGTTTCGGTATAATAAACAATTTATTGCATGAATGTTCTGGCGATATGAAGATTTATTCACCCAAGAAAAATCATATTCCCCTCGGGCGTTGCCCTCGGGGAATATGATTTTTCTTGGGTGAATAAATCTCCATATCTCCCTCACTATCATGCAATAAATGTATATTGTCATCAGAGAATGTACTCTGAAATTATTATACATTTATCATTAACCAGTTAGAATTATTTCAACCGATTCGGAATAAATAGGATCTTGATCGATCTTCTTGTTCGTCCGTCGATAAAAAATCGTAGATGTGGCTGGCATTTGTATTAATTATGAGTTCAAAGTGATATCCTTGTATACAAACTATGGTTCCCCATTCAAAAACTCCTCCAGTTGCGAATAAATCGTCTATGGATGTGCTTTTGTTTTGATTCGCAAATCTGTGTGTGATCTCTTATGACGTCACAAATTCAGGAAATCAGGAACGATAATCGGGTAACGATTTTCTATTCTGATTACCTTTGCACTTCAATTTCTTCGAGTTAATATCGTTTTTAATCTTAAAAAGTATTTTTATGAGGGGTCTATGAAACAAAGTTGATAATTATGGAGAGAAAACGTATTGTTAAAAACCGTCTCCTATGACCGTTAAGTAGGTTTGAGCCACAATAGGGATATTTTTTATATATGCAAATACATAGGGAAAATCTTTAGATATGAGCCAAGGTGTCTCAGGTGAGCGATGTGGCGCATGGGTCTCTTGTTTATGGTATATAGATTTTTTTTTAGTTCTAAAGTACAACCAGTCTATAAGTTGTGAAATCAATATGCACTTAGTATTCTTAGGTAGATTCAAAGTTGTAAGTTTATCTAGAATAGGTATCATCATGTATTATAAATTGAAGTTTACCCACACACTGATATTGGAACTAGGGTGGTGTTCTAATTCCTGGGGATTGAAAGTAGAAGTTCATATGTAAAACAAGTTGGCTCAGGTGAACTTTGTGATCGATGAACATTCTGTATAGTGAAGTTACCTGTGTGATTACGTCATATGCCTTTCATGCATCAAATACACAATCTCTGGTGTCCTCTGAGTTGGAGCTATATATTTGTTGCTTGATTTAGGGTCTACTCTATACCGATATACGTGAAATAATTGAATGATGCATATGCATTCCCTACCAGCGTGTACATGTATATATTGGTAGAACCATACATGTACCTGTAAGTTTCGTTTTAATTTCAGATAATACTTCAGCTGTTTTGAATGAACAAAAATCCAGTGAAGTGTATGTAAGGACATCAGCTGTACAGGCCACTATAAACAAACTCCAAGATGACCACATCGCCATTCTGACCGGGAAAGGAGGGACTGGGAAGACAACCACCGCCTATCAAGTCATGTGTGAACTCTCTGACGAGTCATCAGAATCACCGTACAAACCCGTTCTAATAAACTTCCCGGAACAGTGGGAAAAAGTTGTCAATCCCAATGATCGATATATTGCCTATCTTGATGATTTCATTGGAGCAACGAACCTAGATACGCATGTGTTTGAAAAGTGGAAGGTTATACTCGATAAAATATATTCTTGCGCAGAGAAAGGAAATGTTATGGTGATGATTGGACTCAGAAGAAACATACTAGATGAAGGGAAAATACATAGCTTGCATAAAATTCTTGACGAACGATATATCATTGACCTCTCTTCAGAACATAGCCTAACACTCCAAGACAAGGCAAACATATTAGAGGCTTATACGAACAGTAACGTCTTAGGTGCTGCATATAAACTATCGTATTCTGAAACACATGAGATAATACATTCAGATCCATATTACGGATTCCCGTTGACATGTTTTCAGTTTTTCTCCAAGCCTGAATTTTTCCGGCTTGGTCCGTCCTACTTTAAACGTCCCAATGAAACACTGTTTGCTACAATAGAAAAAATGCGAAAGTCGAAATCTAAAGATTGTGAAAAGCTGGCATATTGTGTTCTCTGTTATGTATTGATACATGGAAGTATCGATGTCAAGAGGGTCGAAGAATTGTTTAAGACTATCTGTGAAAAAGTCAAAATCTCCTATACATCTGAAATTGATATTAAAGATGCTATTGAGGACTTGATCGGATTGTACCTGTCAGAACCAACAAAACAAGAATACAAGTTCTCGCATGAAACCATTTCAGAAGCTGTATTGGTCTCTTTTGGACAACTGGCACCAGATATTGTAATTAAGAGGTGTAGTTTGCGGAAAGTAAATGAACTGATTCGTACTCAGAACTACGAGTCCAAACCCGAGGAAGTGGTCTTGAAGATCCATGAACGTTACTATGAAGATCTGGCTCAGAAGTTACTACGTGGTGATGACGGTGACGAGGTCGCGCAGGTTGCCATGAACGTATTACTTCACCCGGCATGTTCTGATTCTGACTTCGTGTCTGTTTTATGTAACCGGGAAATGTCTGTCAGATTATCATCCGTATTTTCTTTTGTCTGGGCAAATATACCTGTATGGTCTATGTGCGTTTTTTATTATGATACAAGGGATGTTCTGAAAAAAAAAATGTTGGAGCATTTTGGCCCTCATCATTCAATTCTAACACAATCTCAATCTGAAGATTCACCTAAGAATATTTGTACATCAGAATTACCAGAAGCGCAGCTCTCCACTCCCCGTGTCCCACTCCTCCAGTCATCTGTTAAACAGACACATGAAGCGAAGTATAGGATTACCTGTGAACAACTTCGTGATCAATTGAAAATGCTGATTGGTTTGAGACAAAGAAATGAGGTAATAACCCTCGTTCAGTATATTTCCAAGTATAAAGATTTACATTATCTTCTTTTTTTGGATTACAATGTTCTCCATTACTGTGTCACTTACGGATGGGAAACTGCTGTAGACACGATACTGGCGATCCACAAACCCACAAAGTCAGAAGAAGGCTGGTCCTGTGCTCACATAGCCGCCTTTGCTGGACGGCCGTCGTTATTACAGAGGTTCGTGGATCTCGGACAGGATATAGGGGAGAGAACGCAGGAAGGTTACTCAGTGTTACAGGCAGCACTTGTCGGTCTCCGATACGGTCAAGGTGTAGCTTTGGTATATAATATATCTGTACTATCGAAAGGGTTTTATTTTAGTGGGGTTTTATTCCCGGGAATAGAGGATTTCAAAAATGTGATAAACATATGTACTGCAACACAAAATGCAAACCAATGTCTAATAAAAAGCGACCTTGCTTTGGAAATCGATGAGTTTGGGAACAATGTTGTGCATTATATTGTGGTGCATAACTATGGTGGTATTTTACCTCTTCTCCTTGAACACAACAAAGACATTGTGTTTCACCGCAATAACAGCCAACTGCCCACGACATTACACGTGGCCGTGTATCTGGGTAGACCGGAACTGGTGAGGACATTATGGGAGGCGGGAGTACGTCCACGCGATTCAGACCTGTCTCTGTCAGACACGCGCGAAAGTGGTGAAAACTTGAAAGACAAAACGGTTCAATACAATAGACTTCTAGGACCGTGGATTGATGGAACAACGAATTTGATAAACGTAAAATTAAAAATAATTTCTGGGGTGAACGTGCATTTCGGAAATGATTGCGACTTTCGGAACATAAAGGATTTCCTCAGAGATAAACAGTAACACTGTATAAACGTGTAACAACAGTGTAATTATTCGAGGTGATGAAAGCCAGAACGATCGGAGTCACTAATTTGAGGATAAGCATGACTTTAGAAAGTGTTGGAATAGCGGGAAAATGAAATAATAAACATAGAATTCGAAATAATGAATGAGGTAAAAGTATAGTTTTGAAATGATTGTGAAATATTTCCTTGGAGATAAAGTGTAACAGTACCTCATCATCATTATGATGTAACAACAATGTGATAAATCAGAGAACAGGTCTATAATTTAGTTTGTTGGTTTATCATGTGTCTGAATATACATGTACGTAATTTAGTATTATGAAAGGGATGATGGCAAAACCGAACAGCAGAGCTCCAGATGATTTTTTTCACCACAAAGAGTATTTACCCCCTGATTTTCAAATCAATGAGTATTTTGCTTTTCAAAGGAAGTCAAAAGAATATTTTGTAATTTACTGATTATCTTTGCTGTTTTGCCACTAATACAGAATTGGATCGTAATCATGTGACTGGGTGTCTGACATATTAAATTTCAATACCTCAATGATAATGTGGATATTACAGTGAAAGACGTTGAAGACCGACTTTGAAAGATAGTCTGTGGATATTACAGAGTTAACAGAAGACTGAGATGGAGGAACATGAAGAACAGGGGGGGGGGGGGGGGGGGGAGGGGCAGTCGTCAGGTGTAGGCAAATCATTTATAGATAGGACAGAGGACGCAGCTCAGATGAATCTCCGGAAAGAACTGAACATCGCAGAGAATGTGGAACTGCACAAAGGTAAGGGACGGTTTGGATTTGGATATGTAATTGTTGACAAACATGAGCTCACTGAATGCTTCTTTTGACTCGATAAATTTCTGTAATAGGTTTTTAACGACGCCTCGCTTCGATGTCCCGACATAAACTCAATCACCTATGGCTGCTGTGGCACGGAAGCAGTGTGGTGTGTAGGTCTTAATGCACTTTGACGACTTATCTGCCATACATCCTGTGTGAATGACCTTTTTGCTAAAGCCTAATGTCATCGTCTAGCAATAGGTACAATTTTCCGCATCACCGATGACCAGGGTGAAGTTGTAGCAGACGAAATTTTAGACATACAATAGTAAAATATTGTTTACAGAAATACTTTTATCAATTATGGATGAAAGTCCACTGCTTGGAATATAAATAAAACCGTAAATACATTTTGTGATGTTGATTTCATCTATTGATAGATTTCTGTAGTAAGTGAGAGCGATTGCTAGATGTGTATT